>NC_136977.1:59771003-59848503 GCF_032717465.1 Coenobita brevimanus
TCTCTCTCTCTCTCTCTCTCTCTCAGCCACATTGTTTCCTCACCCAATTTTCTTTCATGTAATTGTCAATTGTACACTAATGGACTTTAATTTTGGGAGTCCGTGTGATGTCTGTTTTCTTTCCGTGTGTGTTCTTGTAAACACACACACACACACACACACACACACACACACACACACACACACACACACACACACACACACACACACACTTCTTTTTAAGGAAAATATTAGGCTAACACACCCACGGGAGGGGGACAAAGAAGAAAACTGTCCTTCCTTCATTTTTCCTGTTGCACACTTGCAGGTACAGAACAGAGACACGTGGTTCATCCCAAAGTTTGACGAATACATATCGGAAAAATCGAACCATGTGGAACACAGCCTAGTATAGGTGAGGTTTTCGCTGTATTTCGCTTGTTGCAAATATTCCTCATACGGAACTGGGAAGATAAATGTTTCTTTGAACGTCGTGTAGCGTTCTCTGTGTATCCAGTGATTTCGTAACACCTCTTGTCATTCATTTGCACATTGCACCTTAACACCTTCATTCCCATAACGTCAGGGATTTTTTTTTACTAATGCCCTTCAGTTTTACAGCCTAGAATAGATATTACTGCAGTGGAAGGACCAGATATACCGTTAAGATGGCGCCACACTGGAAAAATAACGGGTGCATTATTTATTGTCTTTACGAGCCGTTAGCCAAAAGGACCAGCAGTCAGCCAGATTTCACTTGAGACAAGAAATAGTTATCACTGTGTACTCAAGGTGTGTTCCGCGATTAGAACTGAAACGAACCTAATGTCAGTTTTGTAACCGTGAATAAAACAGTAAATTGGGCATGAGGTAAGAATAACGAATAGAACTTTTGTCTGTCTGTCTGTCTGTCTGTCAGCGCAGATCTGTCTGTCTTTCGGCGCAGATATCACAGAAATTTCAAAGCCGGAATCCTGTGTTGGTCCCTCCCAAAGTTGCCAAGAGGAATATTGTGAGGGGGAAAAAAAAAGAAGACAAAAACGAGGACTTTTGCAATGGACCTTCTTTGCTATTCATGAAGTGGCCAACTCCAAAATACTTTCATTTTTTAATACTGTTTATTTTTGCTCTTCATTATCTTTTTATTCAGGGCGAAATGTTAACTAAGCTTTCTGAATTATACCAGGATTTTTCTACGCAAGGAAACATGAGGTAGTGGGTTAGGATCTGTAATGTGTGGGTACTCCAGCATGTACACGTATTAAAATGGCCAGACTTAGCTTTTTTTTTCCCCTTGATTCAGTGATATTTCTACTTTCTCTCCATTAGGGTATGTGTTTTTTCATTCCCCTTCCTGTTGTCGTGTGGTCTTACATTTTAACGTTTTGTCTCATCCTTTTTTTTTTCCCTCTTTCCTCTCCTTCCCCTCCCCCCTCCTTTGTTTCTTTGTTTCCTCCTTCTTTTTCCCACTTTTCTCTCCGCATGTTTGATCCTTCTGTTTTATTGTTTCTGGAATTTTATATTTGTGCGTTTTCACATGATTTCCTTTTTTCTTCTGCTTTCTCTGCATCTCTTGTTCCTCACGAATTCATTCTCCTGTTCATCCTTCCACTCTTTCACTGAAGGGTCCTGAAGCCGCCGCATCTAGCTTATTTGTGTCTGTTAATTTTTTTGTTCCTTAGTTATTATAGGTGATCTTTGTTATCATTTTGTCTCATTTTTCTCATTTTTCCGACTCCTAAGTGAATTAGTGTCGCCAACACCGCTAACGAAGCAGTAATGTGGCGTGATCGTAAACGTGAAAGTTGTTGGAGAAAGAAGTTATGGTGTTATGAACTTCCGTGCTGTCTTCTTTTATGTTTGTGAGCTCCAGTTCTTAATTGCTCACATCCTTATTTAATTACCTTGTTTTCTTCTGGTCTAATTTGCTGCAGCAGTTTCGTTGTCGGCTTCCGTCTGTATTATATCACTTGGTCTTTCTCATACTCATTTTCAGCCTCTGTTTCCTTTATTCTGGAAGTGTACGAAAGCGCTGTTTATTTAATATTATCTTTCGCGGGCATTTAGAACAACCATTACAAACGGAGAGAGTATTACAGCATTACAGAGAGAAAACATTACAATATTACACACCGACAACATTGTAACATCACAAGATTACACACTGACACAAAGTTTATAACACTACACACACAACATTGGATCATTTTACCCTGAGTTAACGTTACAACAGAACACACTGAGATATGCAATGGTCACCGCAGTACGATTAAGCTTCACTAGAACTATTCTCTCTCTCTCTCTCTCTCTCTCTCTCTCTCTCTCTCTCTCTCTCTCTCTCAGTCCATTAATTCTAAGGTACTTTCCCGTGTATGGATGATACTGCTGCGCAACAAGAATATACGAATTGCCAGAACTTCGTGTCTAGGACTTGTACTCCGTGAACGCACCCTTGCCTTGCTTGTAAGGCCTTGTATGTCTCTCTTTGCGTACCGTGGATGTTCGCGTAACTTCTATGCCATTCTCATTTTCTATTCTTCCTCCGACTCGCATGTCTTGCATTTATTGACATGTCTTCCACTGATTTGCATGGATTCTGTTGATTTACGAATCTTCTTTGGTTTATATGTTTTTTTCACTGATTTACGTCCTCTGATCATTTACACATATCTTCCACTGATTTTCCTGTTTTTCACTGGTTGACATGTCCTCCACTGATTTTCGCCTCTCACTCCTTTGCATGTTTTAAGCTGAATACATGTCTTGCTGTGATTGGCATGCCTTCTAGTCTACATGTCTGCCCTTTCTGCATCACTGAAACCATGATCACTAAAGAATATTTTTGCTGCAATTTGACCACTATTGACTGCAAACACGGGTAGATTAATCCGCATGAATGCCGTGACATCTTTTTAAATGTATTCCTGCCACTTCCAGACGATTTTATTCAGTTTAGAGAAGACTTTGTTAGCTGGAGGGTTAAGATGGTCAATTATAATCTAGCCTCTTGACTATTAGAGGCGAATAAAATCGTTGACTAAAGTTACTTGATAGTAGAATGATTCTGGTAGAAAAGACAACTAAGTGAATCAGTTTTATCTTATTCACCTCATTCTCTTAAGATCCTACGACTCACTCTTAGCTGAATAAAATCTTCTGGCATTACCTGGGACAGAGTAAGAGGGAAAGCGAGGACAGGAGACGGTTCATGGTAACAGTAATAGCATTCACAGACTCCTATGACCGATTAGTTGGACCAAATACGGCGTTGTCAAGTTTAGAAAACAAGAGATGTAACGATGATAGGGTTAATATGGGTAATCCTACGTGATGCTGGGATGGAAACATGTGTGTGGATGAGATTATCGTTTGGCATAATATATATTTTTCCTTCAAAGCTGCCTTTGCTAAAACTCACCATCATCCTTTTCTAATCATCTTCCTTGTCCTTTAACCGTCTGTGCTTATTGTCATCCCTTAGCCACGTCTTGATCTCGTACCCACACCCTCCCCACCCCCACCCATACCCTACCTACCCTCACCTACCCTTTCCCACCTTTGCTCACACTCTGCCCCCGCTCACCCTGGCCAGTGGTGGCGGCGGGGACTGACGCGGCCTTGTTTCCTCCCTAAGGTCCAACTCAGGGGAGGGCTCGGCCATCGGTCTGCCCCTCCAGCCCCTCACCAGGACCTCACCCATCGCACGAAGGTAAGACAACACTGGACCAGGATGAAACAAGTGTTTGAGAAATTTGGTGAAGGTAAAGCATAGGGGAAACATGGAGGAGAAGGTAATTGGGAAGTGGTAAAAGATGCAAAGTTACGCTTAGAGTGTGGGTAAGCACGGCTGTGGAAAGGAAGATAAAGACAAGAATGGACGGTAGAGAAGTAAAAGAAATGAAAGTTGAGCTAGGGGTAGAGACAGGAGGATATATGGAAAGGATTTTATGGAACAGGCAAGAATGAGAGTGATAAATTAAAATGTAAAACTTGTGGCACGAACTAAAGGTAAGGGAGTGGGCAAGGTTAGCGACAAATAGTTGCATGACTAAGCCAACAAAAGCAGGACCTTGCCGAAAATAAGGGTGGGGGGACTTGACGATGGAGAAACTATTAGAAACAGAGACGGATAGGCAGGGATGTAGGAGCGGTAAAAACAAATGCAGGACTGAAACAAAAGCTAATGGTAGGACTAGACAAGAATGGGGAGGAACAAAATGAATACTGAAGGAGCTAAGAGATGATGTGGCGTGGGAGGATCGCAGGAATGAGGATGAAAATGTAGTTAACTGAGCATGTTTGTAGATAGCCACGGTTCATGACATGAGCTGAGCAAATTTCTCTGCATGTTCCAGAATATCAAGTAATTCATCATGTGCATAGCACAATCGGACCATCTTTATTCGACGCTTCGCCACGAAGACTTCTTCAGGAATGATAAATGTCGGGTGGCGAGAGCTCTCAAGACAGTGAAGAAACAGATGATATATGCAACTCATAGGATGTAAAGAAAACTGTGCAGCCCAACTCCACATTTGGAGACTGAGTGAATCGTGAGTGGGAAAGGATAACACTACTGTACCAGAAGGAGTCCTTGCGGCAAAAACCTGAAACAGAGATGATCTGTCCCTGCTCTGCACTTGGTGTTTTTCCGTGACACGTGTCGCGGTTATTGCGTTTCCCAGTAATGTGTCTAATAATTTCTCATCAAATAATCGTCCACACTGATGTCTAATTACTATTATGAATGACAGAATATAATATAATGTATTGTTATATACAGCTCTTAATTTTCTGCTTCTAAACATAGCGGGAGCGTCAGGAATATCCGTACATGCTGAACAAAAAGAGAGGAAGAAATAGAGAACTTCGGAGAGAACATGAAAATGGATTATAGAAAACATGTAGACTACGTGAAGAACAAGTGACGTCGCGGTACTAGAAATGTTTACTGATAGAACAAAGCGATGAGAAACGGAGAAATAAGCGAAGAAATGACAGGAAAAGTAGATAATATATATCCCACCCCCCTTGACACAAAAGAAAAAAGACCCCGAAGGACTCAGATTCGCTTAGCTGGAAATAGGATCAACGACATAAGATGCTCCTTAGAAAATGGGGGCAAAGAGGATAAGATGACTGAGCCACCTGAGAGAGGCAGGTGGAGGGGGAGAGGACGGGGAGCGGGAGAGGGAGGGGGAGGGATAGGGAACGGGGAGGGTTGAGAGTGAGTGGGAGAGGAGAGAAAATTAAGAGATCTGGGTTAAAATCTGAAGATCACTGCAGCTTTGAGACGCTTTAAACAACACGAAATTTCATAAAAGTGTGCATGTGTGCGTCTGGTCAGACTATCGTGTATGCGTTTTTTGAACCTGTGGACTGTGTAACATTTTTTCTTGATTTCTTCTTGCTGTTTTCAGAGTCTTATACTTACTGTAGGGGAGAGTTATCGAACTGAGGAAGCCGTACTTAAAACTCCTTCGGTACAAGAGAGCGTCCCTAAATAAAATTACATTGTCAGGAAGTAGCCTAAAAATGAAATGACGAACCTTTATTGTCTGCAAGTCCTTCCACTAAGTTTGGTTAAAAATCGGATGAAAAATGAGTCGACCTTGCCCTTAACCTGTGATTTGTGACTGTTTTCTGCCAAAAGTTAATCACCTGTTCTTCTAATGGCCCTTAGTCTTTATGGTAAATTTGATGCAGTTCTATCAAATCGTTTTTCCATAATCTTCCTAAGGGGCAGACAGAGAGACGAAAGGACAGGCAGACAGAAAGGCAAGCAGGATTCGACACAGAACCCCATTGCGTTTTCGGGTGTAACATGGACAAGAGATATATAAATACAGGCAGATGGAAGTCACGAGCAGGATCAGTCATGACAACAAACACAGGAATTCAACTGCAGTGAACACCAACACAGACACGCTGGTCAATGCAAACACAGATACAAACCACCAGGACAAACACTCGTAGCAGTAAACACACACACACACACACACACACACACACACACACACACACACACACACACACACACACACACACACACACACACAAGAGAGTCACCCACATCTCTACTTTCAAATATCCCACTGGCAACAAGGAAATAAATTTCGTATGTTGTTGTTGTTCCCTCTGCTATTTGTCGGTGTGGAGTTGCGATGTGACACACCCTCCATTGAGGCTGACCCTTGACCGATATCCCCCGTTTGACGCTGATATATTCCTTCCCCTCCTATCCCGATTCAGACATGCTTAACACTGCCAAACATGATCACTGAGTCATTCAGTTATGAGTAATATACAATATTCGCACCATTGTTTGTTGAACTGTAGTTAAATCTAACGTTCGTGTCCTCAGCAGTGAGCTGTCACTTGCGCCTGCATGTGCAAACTTTTATCACATTCTATCTTTTTAGTTAAATCATCAAGACTCTTTGTAGGAGTACACCTACATATGATACCTGGATGAGAGTCTTTTAATTTTTTCACAATGTTCTGGAGTTAAGGTGGAAATGTTGAGTCTCCTTGCGTTCGTGTATAATACGCCTCTGATCCGATAGAAGATAGAAGGGGTGAGGGGGATGAGGGGTTGTTGGGGCAACACCTTTGCATTCGAATGCAAATAATTTTCCAAGCTGACAAAGCTGCTCATATCAGAAATTGCCAGTTTTCTCATCAGTGAAATCCAGTAAGTCGTTGGAATAGTAATATTGCTCGGTGTATTACTTCTTTATTTATATATAATTTCTTTGATGGATGCCAAGGATGCACAGGTACACACATGTCACAGATATGTTTGTGGCACAGAGCATCCCATTAACAGATAAACCAAACACTTGTCAACAAGCTAACGGTGAGTTGAGGCACAATTCACAATGATGGAGCAATAAAGTGAGGGGCCAGCTCGTAACTCATGCACACAGACACCTTGCAACACCTGCCTCACGTCCCTCCATTCATACACACACTGCCCAGTACCGACATCCCGCACCACACACACACTGATCCTCCCTTGCTTCCATCGCGCTCCTTGTCTGTTCCCACTCAGTCCTTTTGCCCTTTTCACATTCTGCTTGGTATATTCCCCTCCCTTTCTGGGATCTTTTCTATCTTCTTTCAGACCTGTTCTTCCCTTGTTCTTAATAATTTTCCGCCCCTTCCCTGAGCTCTTTCTACCCCTTTCCTTTGTAATCCCACCCTTCCGTTTCTTGTTACTTCAGACCCTATTTCTTGGTATTTTACACTGCTTTTCTTTCAACATGTCACCTCTTTCCTTTTATATTCCCACTCAGCTCATCTGTAATTTTCACAGCGCCTTTCTCTGTGTTTCTGTCTCGTTCCTGTACTGTTCTTGTCCTGTTCTTAATCATTTAACACTCTCTCCCTGGACCGGTCCTACCCAGCTTCTGCTCTGTTCCTACCCGTTTCGTGATCTGTTCTTGTTCCATCCCTGCTCTGTTCCTACCTCCATTGTCTGCGTCTGTTTTATTTCTGATCTGTTGTTACTCTAATCCTGATCTGTTGTCACACCAGTCATGACCAGTTCTTACCTCATTTTGGTCAGCTGCTTTCCATTCTTGAGAAGTTTGTGCCTCATCCCTGAATTGCTCACCCCATTTCAAGTCAGTTTTTGTCCTCCTTCTTTGGTCATCTTCCAGCCTAATCCTATTCCATTCATACTCTAGTTTTCGTCACTACTCTGATAATGGTCTTGCAAGTGATTTTTACCCTTTTAAATTTATTGTTACTTGTTTTATTATTTTTTCCCGTACCCAAAGGGGCTGCCAGACCCAATGTGTATCAATATATCGCTAACTCACTTAATTCCTCTCTCATCAACTGAGTCACTGTGCTCTGTTGGAGGATATAATCTGGTAGTTTGGAACCGCATTGCTCTATGAACTTCTCACTGATGGAGAAGTTGAGATGTGGAATATTAGTGGTGTGTCTGGGACGTGTCTGGGGAGTGTTTGAGGTATGTGTGACGTGCATCTGGAGTATGTCAGGGTGCATCTCTGGTGTATCTGAGAGGTGCATCCAGAGACAAAGAACACCTTTTGAGATGTACTGGGACGGTGGATGCTGTTGTGGCAGGTGCGGCTATCAAAGGTGTCGTTAGTCTTTTATTTGTTTACCTTTGTCAGTCCATTCCGCCGTCGAGCTCATTCTTATTCCCACCCTTTGTTCAGTGGGCTTTTCCATTTCCGTTCATTTCCCACCTCAGTCTCCTTTCCATTTCTTCTCCATTCCGATTCACTTCCCACTTGAATCTCCTTTCCATTCCCACTGGATTCGTGTTCGTTTCCTACCTCAATTTCCTTTCCATTCCTACTCCATTCCTATTCGTTTCCCACATCAGCCTCCTTTCCATTCCCGTTCAGCTCGCACCCTAGTCAGTCCTGCTTCATGTCCCCACTTTATGCTAATCCTCTCGTTAAGCTCTTTTACCCTCATCGTGGAGCACATGTATTCTACAATAACTAACGCCAAGTTGTTTCATTCATATGAGGAAAATCACACACTTCGGGAAAACCACAACCCTTGTAGATAAACCCTTTTATTGCCATCGGCGACCTTGAGAATTTTATTGGAACTAAAAGGACCTATCTTTTTCCGGTGAAGGGAAGCCACTCTTGGATGCAATGTTAGTGGTTACACACCTTTCCCACCCAGATTCCTGACCAGTTAACAGATTCTTCTACGCTGCCAGATTAATTCTGAATTTTGGACAGCTACATACTCATAAGTCTACACGAGAACCAATGTTAATTACATCGATGCATCAAAAGCAACAGGCCGAACATGATCATGCAGTCTGTGTATCTATCTACTTATCTATCTGTCCATCCATCTGTTTATCTATCTACCTCTATCAAGCACTCTATCTATGTAGATATATAGACATATAGGCCTATACAGTACAACGACTCCGTTAAATATATACACCTGTACATTAAGCTTTACACTCGAACATTCTGACAGCATCACATCCCAGTCCACACTCGTAAACACAAGCTGTCTGCTCCCTCAGCCCGTGTCAGTGTGTTGAACACGTCCAGTCTACTGTCCTGCCCTCCATTTACCTCCCGTCTCATTCCGCCTCGATACTCCCATCCCATAAGGATTCCATTTCACTGCACCTGGATATAGCCCTCCGTGGCCGACACTAGTGCGACTCATATACAACGCATTCATCCACATAATAGACACCCATTCCTGCACACACACACACACACACACACACACACACACACACACACACACACACACACACACACACACACACACACACGCATGAACTTTTGATGAATTGTATGTGTTTATTCATGCATAATATATGTTGCAGTTTACACACACACACACACACACACACACACACACACACACACACACACACACACACACACACACACCACGAGAAGGTCGATGTATACATAAACTCAAACTTATCCTAACACTCTCAGGAGGCAGAGAAGCTACGAGAATAAGATAATAAAGGGATGATGAAACAGAAGCATATACCTAATTAGCAGGTACAGTACAAACAGACGCGGAGACGGAGCCACAGAGACAAAGAGAGATCAGGACAACGACAGAACAGGGAAACAGGTAATTACGGGAGATGAGACAAACAGGGGGCGTATATATAATGAATGACATACACAGTGAGACATTGGCAAGACACAAATCGATTCAGACAAAGACATAAGCACGGACATACTGATAATGTCAGGGGATGAGACAGAGAAGAGAGACAATGAGAGATACACATACAGTATAAAGACATTTACAGAGACACAGGTCAACCACGCTGCGTAATAGAGGTAAAAATTGTTAAAGTTATGTCTTGCTTTTTATCTTACCTGACGCCGCGTCATGTGGGGGTTGACCATGGCAAAAGCTTTCTAGGCAATTCTTTATTCAGGAACAACCCCTCTTCCCACATTCTTTATCCAAGAACAACTCTTCCCACATTCTTTATGCAGGAACAACCCCTCTTCCCACTACACTGCAATCCCGAATTTTATCCCAGGAGTTCATTTGTCATTTCTCTAGGTATCCCACCCACCCGACTGCCCCTTCCCTCCGATATATAGCAGCAAAATAGCAAGGAAAATAAGACAAGTTGCAGCAAAATCATTAACATAGAACCTTAAGTTAATCCCAGCCTTCCATGTGTTTTTATTCGAACATACAGCAGCTCCTCCTCCTCAGAAAGAAAAAAAACGTACATAAAAAACTGATCGAAAAAAAAAACACATAAAACATTAGCAGAAAACATCATTTTAATCTCATCCTCTCTTGTGCTGTTCACCTTTCATATTTCCCAGAAATACAAGCAGGGACTGTAATAAGCAAAGTGAGACTGATAACAAACTAGCATAATAAACCCATGTAGGAAAGTAACCATGTAATAAACATTAACCGAATTGAGGTACATGAAAAAAAAAAAAACAATAAAACAAAAATCCTCACAAAATAACACTTCAAAAGTAGACCACAAACTAGCATAACAGAAAATCACAAAATAACATAACAAAAAAACAACAATCAACATAACAAGCAAAGGAGACAAATAGTAACATAAACATTAACAAGCAGTAAATCCCAATGTAATCCCAGCCGTTCATGTGCCGTTCTCTTTCCTTCGGCAGGCAGGTCGCTGGGCGAAACTACCGTGGGAACGCCCCCCTGACCACGCAGTACAGGAACGGCGCCTTCTACTCCGCCCCCCACCACCACTCAGCCCCAGACCACCGCAACGGCAACCCCGTGTAGCGCTGGCAGGGATAAGAACGGCGACAACAGGAGGAGGAACAGCGTTGGCAGGGAGTGAAACGGGGATGACAGGGGGTGGAACGGAAAAGGTATTAGAAGAGGCATGGGAAGGAAGAGGCTGTGGGAGTAGCATAAAAGGAGCCAACGAAGGAACCAAGGGGACAGTGCAAACGTGGAAAGACCTGCTGCACTCAAAGTGTGGCAGCCGACTCTCCTCTTCTGGGTGGACTGTACTGATGGAGGGGAACGAGATATTGGGGACTGAAGGGAAAAAAAAAAAAAAAACTAATTTATCTAGTGCCAAAAAGTGGAGATAACTTAATGCTAGTCAAGATCGAAAAGCAAATCTTTTGGCAAAGACCCGACCTGTGTGAAAAATCCTTGTTCACTTACGAATTCAGTGGCTAGGGAAGCTAATTACTGTATAATTTGATGAATGGCATTTAACTCAGTAATTATTGACTGAGGAAACTAAATACAAATTAACGAGTGAGCATTGGTTATAACCTAAGTGAAAATGGAACTGGAACAGAAAGTGAGAAAAACATGGCTAGTCAAGGAAAAGACAGGTAGAGATAAACATGTAGCTTGTACAAACCTTATCAGTGGAGATTAAGTATAAAGGATGACGTTGTACTGTGTCAGCCTGTAAATACTTCTTGTGATCCTCGTGGCATTGTATTGGTTGTCTTGATTCTTTTATTCCTCGAAGACAATGCTTATCAGACATATTCTGTGCTGATCAGGTAAGAAGTTTCCCTGACAGACTGGAAAATTTCTGCGGCTCTGCATCTCATTTGGTCAATCAGCATGGAAAAGATCATTCTCTTTTCTGAGACTTATGACGCAGGGAGTTGGCTGCATCCCTGTAACGTGTATATCTTAGCTTGCTTAAATATTCGATATTCGATAGTTATGAGGACTTTTTTTTCTTTTTTCTTTTGTTTTCTCCCACATAGATAATGGAATTTCAGCCTGAGCGAGAAAAGAATTTCTGATTAGCCTCATGCAATATCAGCATGTGATTAAGTGTTCTGTGTTGACAATAAGCGAAGTGTTCAGGTATTATTATGTTGGTAGTGTTAAGACGAGGTCATCCAACATGAGTGAAAGAAAATATCATTATCATAGTTCCATCAGCAATAAAGGACGATTTTGGCAGATTTTAGGAAACAAGCAAAACCAATCTGCACAGCTCTCTTTCACAGCAGGGGACTGTATAAAAACAAGAGGAACTCAGTAAATACATATGATACGATAGTAGCCCTCTAAAATTGTCCACAGCAATATCAGAATTTTCCCCAAAACCTTTTTCCGTAAAGCTCTTGATGGAAAGAATAGATATATACAATATTACGTATTCTTTTCTGTCGATATATTGCAAGCACTGGAATTTTAATCCACAGCTAGAGAGGAATAGTTTGGAAATCAACATTAGAGACAGTGCCCAGTCAGCACTGGGGGAGAAGTGGAACACAACTCAGATCATTTTAGGTAAGACGCCATGTATCCCAAACGGGGTGGCCAAGGGCTTAGAGTTAATTGTTTTACAGGGAGGGGCACTAATCCTCCACCAACCCCACTTGACACCTCACCCACCATACAGATCATGCGTTTCATTATATAAATCATAATTTGTTAGGTACACACGTAAATGTATATGCGACGTATTTCCAGATGACCTTAAGGGTGCATATTGCCTCCTAAAAATGTTGCTGATGTTTTAACACGGTCTTTCTGGCCGAGCACACCCATCGACCACAGGTAAGCTGCGGCTTTGTGAGACCGACCTACAGGTACAGTACAGCGATTAGGTCTGCATAATGCAGGCTGTCCAGTCCTGGAAGGCATAGTGATGACTGTGACGCTATCGCACGTGTGCCGAAACCTGCGTTTCAACACCTGCTCCGCGGAGGACGGCACAGGACTGCGTATGCACTGTACCGTCCTGTGACTCAGTGTGCGCAGCTTATCTACAGATTTTTGCCTTGCTCTGTGCTGCGTTGTTTGTATCGCCTGTACTTCAGTGCGCCTGGCTAAGAGGTAATTCGACAGTCTGCAATGTTGTTTCTGAGACTGTTCCTGTAAAGCTGAAGATTAAATTCCATTGCTTGCACAATATCCAGGACGACACTTACTCTGTGCTGCTTTATTTAGACTGCACTGTCTTAGGATGCTGAGAGGGTGATGTGTTCCTATTAACAAAGCCTCACCAGGAAACCGGATCGTATTGGATCGAAACGTACTTAAAACTGCCGTTTTGGGAATCCATACATTAAGAACGACCGCCCCATTAATTTGATTGTACTGGATTGTATTAATTATCACATAAAGGCTTTTTCTAAGCTTAAAACGAACCCTACCACACATTACTTACAATTTACTATAGACTATTCCACCTCAGAAAAGAAGAGCCCGAAGCTTTTGAAAGCTACTGTATAAAAAATAGTAAGGTCTCTTAAAATATATTTTATGTAGCTCTATATTTTTCATTTGAGCAATCTTATAAGAAACGGTTATTGTAACGCATACAATAAAACTTATTTTAATTACATCGTTACTAATGAATGCACGCGGACAACCAGTCAGCTGCCATTTTTCAAAGCTTAGAGTTCTTCTCAGATGAGATCGAATAGGCTATAATCGAATCGGTAATACAGTACCAGAGCTCACCCACAGACACAAAGATTCAGACGTTCGTCTGGTACACACACACACACACACACACACACACACACACACACACACACACACACACACACACACACACACACGGTGTTGCCAGATTTCTCTTTTCTCGCAAGCCCGTGAAGGTGGAGTGTAACCATCAGTACGGTTGCGTGACTGGAAGTAGGAGCGAACTTTTTTCTTTTTTCCATGGCGCGAGTGCACATAGTGAAGTGCTTCTCTCTCTCTCTCTCTCTCTCTCTCTCTCTCTCTCTCTCTCTCTCTCCGCAAATACAGTATTCACGACTTTCTCTGTTGCTCTTGACTACCGGCGGGCAACTGGAATTGACGTTATTAGATCACAAGATGCGGTGTCCTGTGTTGTCAAGCATCTTCGTTTGGCACGGGACGGATTGCATGAAGAGTATATATATTAGAGGTAAGTTCTTCTCTCGATGTTCAGAAATCTGTGGGAAACAATACTGAAAAGAGCCGTAAGTATTTCGTATCATAAATTACACTGTGAACGCCCGGAAACCCATTCAGTGTATTTAGGCGTCTCAACACGTTAGGTATTTCATAGTTATTCTGCCAGGGACTTCGATCATGCTTAATGAGGAAGCGCTAATCATACCAGCAGAGACTTTGGTTTATGTTGTATGTTCTTGAGATTATTAACTATTTTTTAAAAAGAAGTGTTCGTATAACTACCAGGCTGAATGACTTAATTTTATAACTTACGAGGCGGTTCAGAATGCTCAGTGCTGGGATGCACAGTGGCTCATTTCTTCTCCAATGCTGTTCAAAACGTTGAGAACTATGTAGCTTAGTGATATTCCTTATACCTTGATGGATTATATTGATGTCTAGGCTATACTGATAATTTCCGTAATAATATTTCAGAATTTAAGTTAGAAATTACATATCAAACTCCTAAGAAATTAGCAAAAATGTTAATTTCACAAAAACACTGTACTGATTAGAAAGTTTGAAGATCACGTCAGATTCTCTCTCTCTCTCTCTCTTAAAAAGAAAAAAAAAAGCAAAAATACTTTCTTTGTCCCTTTAAAATTTTGTGATATGCTTGGGTGACAGTGAGGGCATCTGACAAATACGCTCACTCAAACTCAGCCGTGGACGTGAGAGTTGCCAGCCTCCCATACACATATCGCTTTTTACTGACTAACAGGATCGAGTGACTGAAGTTATTCTAATTTTAGACGACCTACTAGGGATAAATACCTTTCTCTTCTAAACCTCAAGCTGAATTATGAAAAATTTAGACGTGAGGAGGAAGGCAAGCATCGGGTGTTTGACGTACATTTACGGCACTTTCATCAGGTTGCATCCCGCGTTACAAAGGGTAGTCAGAAATGATATAAACAAAGAGGCTCTGTCTTCATACAGTGCCTCAAAATTTTCATAGTTATAATAATGATAATAGCTTGCCTTCCCCTTCGAATTGTAAGTTTTAAGCATACGGTAACAGCATTCAGCCTTTACGTATCCCTTTTGACATTACCTTTTGCTCAGAATCAGGATCCAGTGCCTACCTTTTACTGTTACCGAAATTCAAGACCAGTCTCGCACCTCTGCTCCTAGTAGTTCCACTGCTTTGTTCTCTAATTACGATATTAAAGGAGTGCAGTTTCATTCCATTTGTAACATAACATTCCACTGTAGAATGTAACGTGTGGTCATATTTCTAAGCATTTTTCTTTATGTTCTGAGTCGTGACAATCAGATTAATTTAAAAACTTCATGTATAATATTTCTGTAAGCTCGGAGGTGTGCGTGTCCCGTGCCTGGGTATTCCGACAAGGAGCTGTAAGAGATGAGTTTACGTAAATATTGTTTGTTTATCGCCTTGCACCGTATAATAAATGGCATTAGCAAAGAAATCCCGCTCGTCGGCGTTATTGCTCTTCATTATCATCGTTATCAGCCACATATCTTTCATCGTAACCATTATCGTTGTTTTCCTTGCTATCATCAGTCAGTAACTGTGAAATAATCTGTTACATCGATGTCACTTTCATCATCCCAGAAATATTCTCATATCATTTGCATCGGTATATTCCTGCTCATGTCACAAGCATACGTTCAAGAAGATTACAATATCATAATATTGTCATTTTTCAGATATAAGTAAGGCTCATAAATCAGGCTCAAGAGGATAGATGTATGATTATGTTTGATGCTCAGTAGTCTGTGAAATTTTTAGGCCGAGAGTCTCCTAACCAGTAAAAAATTGTCTGGCGACAGCTAGAATGAAGTACGTAGCTGTCAGACAACCCTTATTAAAAGTTCACTGGGTATTATCCATTAAATTCTTTAAGGTCAACAGGTGTCATTAAGGTTAAATATATCCATTTGGGTGTAGCCACAGTGGGATGCCGGAATGTCAGTAGGCCGCAAAGTGTTAATGATGGAGTTATACTTCAGTTTAACTCGGCCTTTCAATGCAATTATTAAAAAAAAAAAAGGACAACCATAATAGTGAATTGTAATGTCATTTGTTAGTACACAGGACACCTTCATTGTGCCCATACTAAAAAAAAATGGATTAGCCTTTTATTATTATTTATATATAAAATAATAATAAAAAAGCCAAATGGAAGAGTGGCCAATTGGATTGGGCAAACTTGGGCTGTCAGGACGTTGCTACTCACCCTGCCCTAGGGTGGGAAAGGAGATCCGGATGATGATGATGATGATGATGATGATGATGATTATCATCATCATCATATCAGATGTTAGGTTTGTATTAGGCTAAAAAAATGTTCAAATTGTCCTTATCTGTATAATGTCTGGTGCTCCAAAACCCCAGGAATAAGTGTGGTAATAACCCTCAATTAGTATGGAATCGCATTTTAAAAACCCTTACATATATATACTGTATATCGTTCCTTGGCTGTGTAACCAGGAATTCCTTCTAAGATTAATATACAAGATGGTTGGTAAATAGCACTCCACTGGAAACTCACGTGGCAGCATTTCACGTGTTAGAAGAGCGGCTCAGTTGGCTGGTGTGGGGGTGGTTGTGTCAGTGGGAGTGGGAAATAAGTAAATGATCCAGGGAAGATACTGGTAATACTGACAGCCGTCCCTGTAACACACGAGATATGGCCTGGCGGCGTGAAGTGGAGCGTTGTATATGGACCACCCTTTACATCAGTCATACTTGCTATCCTTTATATATACCGGTAAATAATATATAAATTTTCAGATTGATTTTCCCCCCTTTTCCTGATGTATATGTATGAGTGTATATATGTGTATGTTGTGTAAATGTTGCTCACAGTTCCGCCGAGTTTATCCGGAGAATGTGACTATTTTTATGAATTACAGTGGATATTTTTCACGCAGTTGTTTCATTGTCCATCCTAAGTACTCACAATCACTTTTATTGCAGGGATTTCTTCATTATTCATGGTCGGTGATAAAAAAAAAATGGATGAATAAATGAAAGTCGTTTGAAACTTAGTGTGGAAACAACCATTACTCGCTTCATAATAGCAGAAGTGTTTTTAAAAATTAGGTCGACGGAATAAAAATGTTGGCATAGGCCTACCTAGGACAAAATCACGGGCAAAAACGCGGCTAAAAATCACAGCTGCGACCCAATAGAGAAAAAATGGTGTGACTGTACAAATGCAAACAGTGTTTAGTTCCAGACGTCATTCATGACGATAAAAACGTTTGGAGGTGGCAAGAAACTAAATAAAAACAGTAAATCGTTCTGGATGGGATGATGAAGATTGCTTGTAGCCCCATTACCCTGAGTTGTTTCTTCTGAAATGAATAAAAGAGGTTGACAACAGCATTACTAAAAACAAATTCCTACTGGGAGAGTAAACGGAGTATGCATGTAACCCCTTCGCTCAGTGGTGTCTAGGCTGAAATGAATCGTTTAGCGGTGGAAGGAAAAAAAAAAAAAAGACATTACACTTAAAAAAAAAAAAAAAAAAAAAAGCAGAGAAAAGAAGCAACAAGAAATTTAAAATTACCAAGATATTTTTCTTAAATGTTTTCCATGAAAAGTTAACTATTTAATTCAAGTTTAAGGAATTATTTATATACCAATTTGTTTTACTGTGGACGAGGACATGTTGCTTCATCACACCATCCTGTGAACAACTTTCCACAGTGGCTAGGTAAATACATTAGCTGTGTGCAACAAACCTAAGAAGTCTCGAAAATATTTGAAAAGACAATGTGGAGACAAAAAGATCATACTGGAGACGTAGGCAATGGAGGAAGGAAGGGAGCAAGGCAGAAAAACTGCAAGAGCTGTGCTTTTGAAGGAAAAGTGGACGAAGAAGAGTTGTGTGGAAGCTGTGCAGACGAGAAGAATCGGGAGACATGTAAACACTGTAAAAAGAAGGTGGGAGCGCATGAAGATGGGCTAGAATGTGACAACTGTGCAACCTGGTTCCACAGGCGATGTGAAAAAATAGGCCAAGAAATGTATGAGGAGCTAAATGTGAAGAAAGAAATGTTGTGGTTCTGCAGGGCGTGCAACCCAAAGGTGAGGAAAAGCCTGCAGGAAGTGAAGATCATCAAGAAGGACAACCAGGAGATGAAGGATGAGCTACAGGAGTTAAAAGAGCATAATGAAAAGGTATGTGAAAAAATGCAAAGTATTGAAGAAGACCTGAAAAAAGGAGATGTAGAGGGGGAGACAGGTAGAAATGAAGGAAGTCTAAGAGATGAGCTCGAAAAGTTAAGGGTGATGAATGAAAACCTTCAGAAGATGTTCGTAGAATTTGAAAATAAGTGGCAGGAAAGAGAAAAGGAGCTTGTTAGAGGGGTAACTGAGAAAGTAATAGGAACTCTAGAAGAGAGAGAGGACAGGGAGAGAAGGAAGAAAAATATTATCATTTTTAACATCCCTGAAAGTAAGAAAAACACAGCAGAAGAAAGGGAGAGAGAAGACAGAAAATTTTGTGAAGAGTTATTTTGTGATGTACTGAATGTCCAGGATACACAGATAGAAAAAACATACAGGTTAGGCTCCAAAGAAAATGGAAAAGAAAGAGCTTTGATTGTAGGATTTAAAGAGGTACATATGAAATGGGATGTCTTAAAGAAAAACAAAATTCTGAGAGATGTTACAGAGCAAAGGTACAGAAAGATAGGAATAGGAGCTGATATGACAAAAAAGGAGAGGGAGGAAAATTCTAAATTAAGGGATGAACTAAAACAAAAAAGAGAAAGAGGAGGAAAATGGATCATCAAGAAAAACAGAGTAATACAGGTACGAGAGGAGGAAAATGAACATTGACAAATAGGGAAAGAAGAGAAGCATGAGGAGGAGGGAAAATATGTGGTATTTAAGGTAATCAACATACAAGGTCTAACAAGGGTGAAAAGTATAGAAGTTGAGGAAATTTTGGAAACTAGTAGCATTGTTTGTTTGACAGAAACACACAAAAAGATAAGAGATGTAGTTTTTAAGGAGGATATTAGTGTGATTGAAAATATGAGAGGTAACCAGGAGAAAAAAGGAGGAGTGATGATACTTTACAGGAAAGATAAGGGAATAAAATTTTCCAAAATACCAACAAAAAATAAAGACATTTTGTTTGTCAGTGGTTCTGTTGGAAAATGGGAAATGAAGGTAATGGTAGTTTATTTTAGTGTAAATGAAAAGAACAGAAATAGTGAGATAAGAAAGGAAGTAGAAGAGATAATAGTAGAAAATGAAGAACCCTTAAATATAGTTGGAGATTTCCACGGACATGTTGGTTTTAAGGGTGAGCAAGCATTGGATATAAACGGAAAAATGATCCTTGAGTGGATGGAGAAATATAACCTATTAATGTTAAATGATGATGCAAGGTGTCAAGGAGTTCACACATGGGGTAGAGGTGAACAGAAAAGTGTAATAGATTTTGCACTGACAAATGATAAAAGTTATAGTAAATTTCTGAAAATGATAATATATGAAGAGAAAGAAGACTTTGATATATCTGATCACAATTTACTGAAAATATATTTTAATGTAGGCACAGAAAGGAAAGATTACAAAAAGGACTGGGTGATAAAGGAATATTATAAAAGAGATAAAGAGTCATTAAAAGTTTTTACAAAAGAGATGGAAAGAAAAGGAAGGGAGAAAGAAGCAAAAAACATGATTGAGTTAGAGGAGAGGATAAAAATCACTGCAGATGAAATATTGAAGTGCAAATATAAAACTAGGCAAAGAAAGAATAATAAAGAAGTAGAACCAGCTTGGATAAACGAAGAGATACGAAAAGAAATAAAGGAAAGAAAGAAACTAAATAGAAACAGAAGGAATGCAACAAGTACAAAGGAGAAGGAAAAATGGAAAAAGAGGTATGAAGAACAGAAGCGTAAAACACAGAAAATTATAAGAAATGAATTATTTAAACATGAAGAAAAACTAACCCGAGAAATCAAGGAAAGCAAAGACAGTGGAAGGAAGATGTGGAAATACATAAATAAATTGAAAGGAAACCGAGAAAAAGAAGATAATGTAAGGATATATGGAGAAGATGGAAGAGAACTGGATAAAGCTGGTATGAGAAAAGAAGTAGTACAATTTTGGAGCACAGTATATAGGAAAAATGAAAACAATATAAGTAAGGTATGGAACAGTAAAAGAAAAGAGGAATATGAAAAAGAATATGAGGAATTAAAAAAAAATATACAGATAGGCAGAGAGGTGTGTTTTCAGAGTGAACAAAATGGTAAAGATAAGACCAGAGGTACATATATCAGGAGCTGCAGTGTGATGCAAAGAGAGCATTTTGAAATGATAACAAAAATGGAAAAGGGAATAATTCACATAAGTAATGAAATGGTAAGTGAGGACAGGGTGAGAAAATGTTTGAAAAAGATGAGATGTGGGAAGGCAGCAGGGATGGATGGATTAAAGCCTGAAATGTTCAAAAGCTTAGGGGAAAGCGAGCAGTTGGTAGAAGAAATGATAAGAAGTTTAAGAGAGACAATAGCAACAGGAATTATACCAAAAGGATGGAAACAATCACGAACAACTATGATAGCAAAAGTAGCAAAACCAAAAGTGCAAGAGCTAAGACCAATTGCATTGACAAACCAAGGATATAAACTAATGATGGGTGCAGTGAGACTGTATTTAGAAGATCATATAAAAAAGAACGAGCTAGAAAAGGATGTACAAGGAGGGTTCACAGAAAAAGCAAGAATGGAAAATAATTTATTTATACTGAGATACTGTGTGTAAAAATCTTTTGAAATGAAAAAGCCGTTATTTGTAGCAATTGACTATAAAAAGGCTTATGATAGTATAAAGAGAGAGGAATTGATAAATGTACTTATGAAAAACAAAATAAACCCAAAAATCATTCATTTGTTGGCTGAAATATATAATGAAGATAAAACAATAATTGAAATTGGGGAAGAAAGAGTAGAAATGGAAGTGTCAAGTGGGATACGTCAGGGCTGTACAGTGTCTACGACATTATTCAAACTAGTAACATTTGAAATAATTAAAAAGTTAGAGGAAGTGGACAAAGGGTTTCAGGACGAATACTTTAAGATATCGTCTCTTTTCTTTGCGGATGATGGAATGCTGTTGGCCAGTAGTCAAGAGGAGGCAGAAGAGGTGATAGATGAAACGATTAGAGTGAGTAGAAAATACGGATTGGAAATGAATAAGACAAAGAGTCAAATATTACTTTATAATTTGAAAGAAAAACCAGACAATATTAGAGGTATAAAAGTTGGAGACAACTTAAATATCAGGGCCTAATGATAAATGATAGTAAGAATTGTTTTAAAGAACAAAAGAAAGTACTGTTGGACAAGGCACGAAAATGAGCAAATATGACATATCCTGTGATAAAACAAAGCTGCTCAAGATTATTAATAGGGAAAACTTTCTGGAAAAGTATAGCATTACCATCGATATTATACGGAGTCAGTGTGATGAATATGACTAAACAAGAAATAGACCAACTACAAAGAGTGGAAAATAGTGTTTATAGAATGATTTTGGGAGCATCCAGCTACACTCAGACAGCAGCTCTGAGGGGAGAGATTGATGCAGCATCCATGAAGGCTAGAATACTAGAGGGACAATGGAAATTTTTAAGTTACAGCATGAAAGAAGAAGGAAATGATTTGTTAAGAAGGATAGTAGAGGTCACAAGAGAGGAAAAGAAAAATAGATGGATGAAGGAGCTGGACAAAGAGTTAAAGAAAATAGGAGTGCAGGATGGAGCAATGAAAAATAGTACGGACGAAGAAATAAGAAGAAAAGTGAAGGAATGGGACAGGATAGAATGGAAAAAGATTATGAATGAGAAAGAAAGCTTAAGTATTTATAGAGACTGGAGAACAGAATTAGGAAACCAAGAAAGTGCATATGACAATAGACAGAGCTCTGTTTTATTATTTAAATGCAGAACTAACAACTTAAATTTAAATGATAGGAAAAGGTTTAGAGGAGAGGAGACAAAATGTGACCTATGTGACAGTATAAAAGAAGATTTGACTCATTTTATTTTGTAGTGCCCAGCATACAATGAGGAAAGGAGAAAATGTATTAGATTACAGCAGCCTTACGAAGAAAGTGTGAAAAATGTTATTGGAAAGTTCTTATTCGAAAATGAAAATATAGATGAAACAAAGGAAATTATTTATTCTTTTTGGAAGATAAGGGAAAAGAAAATGGGACATAAACAAGATTAAAGAAAAGTATAACCAGACAGCGACAATAACATCAGGGAGTGCCGTTAAAAAGGCTATACTCCCGAACATTACCTGAAACCTGAAACTTGAAACAAACACCACCGCCGCCACCAGCAGCATGGAGAGCTCTAACAGTATGGTAGAGAAACGCACAAGAGGTCATCACCACTACAGAGTTGCGCTTTTCCAGCTGCAAGGTAACGCAACGTTAAAATAATTTTCATTTCTGGTGTGAGGGCCTTGTTTCTTGCCGTTGGTCTTGTAAAATTAATACCGGTCTGGGTTAGGGTCTCCCGCACCAAATCTGTCACAAAAATTTTGCCAGCATGGTCCAAGCGGTATCTCTTTACCAGTTCTGCATCCCTTAACTCTTTAAGCACATCTTTCCTGTCACGAGAACGTCTTGGTTGACGGTGACGAATTTGCTGTGGTGCGGCGGCCATGTTTAACGTTATGATTCATAAGCCATGTCCTAAGCGCTATACCAGCTCGGGAGGTGTCTTTAGCTATGACTCAGTTTAGGTCGAGCATAAGGAGTTATGACTTGCTCCTGTGAATTTAGGACAGACTTTCGCCTTATGACGCACTCGTAGTGTTTTATAAGTACGAGTTGATCCCTTCACCCAAAAGCATCTTATCTAAGCTGAATGACATCGTCCACCAATAGCAAGAACAAGCGCCTTTACTCTCTGAGCTCGCGCCTACACTTATTCCGTCAAAGCATCCAGCCTTCATTGCCACGTGTTTGTCTTATATCCAGCCTAGCATTATTCTCGCAGTCAGAAATTGCTGTCATTTTTTCTGGACACATCACAATCAGCGTCAGCACTACAACAATCACGGGATAATGGGGGATCAACAGGCCTTTAAAACTCGTATTCCTCATTTACATTTTTGGCACAATCAGCGTCAGCGCTACAACAAAGACGGTACAGTGTGGGATCAACAAGTTTGTAAAACCCGTGCTCCTCATTAATGTCCTCTTTGTTGTCTTCTTCGGTTGGTAGCCTGGCACACAAACACTCATTATAGGCACCGTCATTTCTGGAAATGGCACGACTTGATGGCTGGGTGACGACTGAGATGAACTTGTTTCGTACATACTGTTTTCTCCAAGCTTTTGTTTTCTTTACTGGAAGTGACAAGACGGAAAGATAAAGACGAATGATATCTTGGACTTTCGTCCAATCAGTATAAGTTTTAATGGCCACCTCCGCGATGACAGAGTGGTTAGCTTTGCAGCAAATAAAACTGCCAGCCCTATAACGCCAGGGATCAAACTGTGGTGGGGGCAACTAGCCCTCATTCGACTCGGATACCCATTTACCATTTGTGGGTTGGTTTAAGCGAGTAGGATAACATGTAGGGGAGGTAACTTGCTGGACTATGCATTGACTTTGTATCCCCGGACAGTGGATGAATGAACCGCCACAGACTCAAAGGCCTGAGCATCGGGGTTAAGGGCCTTATTGCGTCTGCCCCACCGTTATCTTCATATATTTTTTTTGTTACGTTTCCGCTTTTATGAAACTGAAAAATATTAGAGACAGCATTGTAATGGGAACGGTACACAGAACAACTAGCTGAAGTCATGTCAGGAAGTGGAATCCTCGCCACGCATTCTTGTCATAATTTTGGTCACACGAATTATTCGAACGCAATCTAATTAATGCAGCTTGCGCATGGGCCTTCAGTTTCTCAGTGGAACCTTCCTTCATTGTGGTTTTGCTAACGAATCCACTTAATCATGTATACAATTGATCCAACCTAGAATCATGCACCTCAAGCAACCTGTAGTCTCTGTAAAAAGAGCTGCGGTGTATATTCCCAGTGAAGCTACTGGTAAACGTAACTTCGGATTAAGAAATCGTGTAAATAGATTACTGTAAGGTATTTTACGCACAAATAAATAGCAGGGTTACATTTAGTCAAATCGAACCAAGCGGGGCGTTTTCAAGTTTAATAATTCAGTACCCAGGGAAAAACAGGCCTTTGTAGAATGCAAATACGAGTGTTAATGCTGTAATGCGGTGTATAGCAGTAAGGCAAAGCATCAACTAAAACCCAGAATCATTACACCCGGGAAGATCCATACGATCAGAACGACTGGTAACCCTACCACAATTCTCTGTGATTCGTTAACACAGGCCTGAAGATGAGCATCCCTTAAGGTATGAGTCATCTCTATCCTGAGTGACAAGGAGACTCGTAGCACCAATTTCTTACCGATTAAGTTAGCATATTGTTACCGATTTAGTTTGCATATTATATACATCTTAACATTCGCTTATATGCTGTTTGTTTTTATAGTTTTAATATTGTTAAAGTTTCCGAGAATAACATATGATCCAAAAGTAACATAAGAGGGGATAACGAAGTATAATACGCGAAATAAATTGTTTAGAAGCAAGTGTTATGAAGTGTCCATTGCCATTTATTATAAGTCTGGATTCCCACTCTACAGATACTGTGTTTGTAAGTCATTTTTCTCTATGGAACTTAAGCTTCCATTGTAAAGCAATGAGAATTTGATTGATGGCCCGTGTTTTTAACTAAAATGTAGTATTCACACTTCTGCATATTACCTTCTTTTCACAATCGTGTCATGCTTTCAGTAATTTCATTTTTGTTTTATTTTTTTCTCTTTCATTCGTTTTTACTCCTACCTAACCATTACTACGTACTGAACTCTACTGTGTAACAAACAGCTTCTAAAGGACCATAAGGTCTGTTGCGGTTTGCTTTCCTTTGTACTCTTTTGTACACTTGTTGTAAGCTCAGCATTAGTATCATACCGGAACTTTATCCCTGTCTGTGGTTGTTTCTGTAAGCTTACTTTATGATTCATTGCTTGCCTGATCTTCCACACGTAGAACTGATAACAAACGGCTTCAAAAACAACCAGCAAATCCGTAGATACTATCCGTACTAAGCTCTCCTCTGTGTTCCTTATTACTCAGTCTGGACTTTTCTTCCGTGTCGTTTCTTCGCACAGGCTCACCATCTTTGCTTCTTCCTCTCTCATACCTTTTTTTTTCTGCTTACTTGCCCTATCCTCATCTCACATATTATTTTCGTTATCTTACTGTCTCCTCTTTACCGCTCCCCCACTCTCCCTTCCCTTCCCTTTCCTGCCCCAGCTTTATTCTCCTGTCCCACACTACCCAAGGACCCCCGCCCCCCCTACTCTCTCTCTCTCTCTCTCTCTCCTCCAGTTCTGCCTCCCTTTCCCAGAATCCCTAGCATCCCCTGCTTTTCATCCCCCTGTATTACGTCTGAATCCTTGTGTCAATATTGCATTTTTCTGTTTGCTGTCTTCATTTTTCCTCTTCTCATCGCTGTTAAAGGAGAAGGGGGAGATGGGAACTGAGGGGACGGGGAGGAGGGAGAGAAGAGATTAAGGGGAAAGGAGGGAGATATAAAGTAACCAGATACTAAAGTAACCAGATACTCTGATGTCTGTCGTATCCTAGGAATCACATTCTTCTATAAACCTTATCTACAAAACACACACTTATGCCTCTGTCATATTTCCTTCGTATGTATACCTATCAGATAAGAAACTTATGAGTATTTTTTCATGATGAGGTCGGACCGAGAAAATATTTTAAATATTTTTCATTGTTTACACATTTCAGTTTATTTGATGATATAATAGGAAATCCATATACGGTATACCGTATAGATTTATTATGCTTTACATACGGATGAGGGTTGCGTTCAGTGTGGTCGTACAGATGCCACGGAAACTCCTGATATGTGGATGGCTAAACAAGATACAGCATTTTAAGGATTAGAGAAAGGGATACACAGAAGTTGAGGAGAAGCGTTGGCAGGAGGGGAGGGGGGTGAAGAAGGAAAGGAAGAGAGGGCTAGGACAAGAAGGAGAGGAAGAGGGGTAGGACAGGAGGAGAGAAGGGAACAGGCGAGAAAGAGGAAAGGAAGAGAGGGGCAGGACAGAAAAAGAAAAGAGGCAAGAGAGAACGAGGAAAGAAACGGAGGAGCAGAGCAGGAGAAGGGAAGGGGACAGGGGAAGGGTTAATCCATATATACTGCTTGTGTATCAAGCAAATAAATCTCTTGTGCCAACATGTCTCAGGCCTTGACTCTCCATCTTCCCCCCCCCCTATCTTCTCTCTGTTCCCTTCGCTCCTACCCTGCCTCTCCTTTCACCCTTCTTCCCAATCCTGCCTCCCCTTTCACCCTACCTTCCTGCCCTGCCTCCCTCTCGTTTCCTCCCTTTGTTCCCTTCCCTCCTAGCGTTCCTTCTTTCTCGCCTTTCCTTCCTAACCTGTCTTACATAACACTCTCGCTTCTTACCCTGCCTCCTTCTTCACCATACCTTCCTAGCTTGCCTCACTTTCCTCCCTCCTTCCCGTTGTTCCCTTCCCACCTTCCTTGTCTTCTTTCTTCCCTCTCTCTTTTCCTCTCCTCTCTCCCTCCTTTCTTTCATATCCTCCCATCATTCGTGCTTATTACAGTAATATGTGTTATAATTTCCTTCCTACCTTGCTTCCTTTCCCTTATTTACATCTTTCCCATCATTCCTGCCTCCTTCACCCAAATGCTCAAACACCTTTTCTCCAGTCACGTATACAGTAATTTTCTCTTGCAACCACCAGAGGAATTTATTCCCTTCTCTTTTCCATTCTCGCCTAGTCTCCCTTCCTTCCTCCTTCCTTACCTCCCTTCCATTCTTCCTTTCCCTTCCCTCTTCTAATTTCCCCCTTTTCATTCCTTTCCCTCTCTTCTACCGCGAGTCAGGAGATGAAACCAAAGAACGCTCTTGATCTCATATTAAAGGGTTTCCTACATATATTCCGTTCTCATATACTGGTTCCATAATTGAAAATGATAGAGATGAAAAGAGATAGACAGATAGGTAGACAGCTAGATAGACTGACAGACATAGATAGATAGAGTGATTTAGATATAGTTAGAGAGAAAGGGGGGGGTGGAGGTGAAACTAATGAGGGGTCGGAGAGAATGGGTGAGGGTTTATGCAGACTGTACCTGCCCTCATTACGCTTCAAAGAGGAGAGAGGCTTGACGTCGCAAAAAATGTTATAGAGGGGAACAGTAAAGAAGGCAGAGGGAGACGGGAGCGATGTAACGGAGGGGAAAAGAGCGGAGTGAAAAGTGGAAAAGTAAGTAGGAGACAAAAGAGAGAAAAAAGTTTATATACGACATTTTCTAAGGAAACATTTAAAGGCACTTGTTAACAGGTTCTCCAAACTTATTCGTATTATGCATGCCATCAGAAGTTACCAAAGATCTGTATTGAAAGGAATTCGAATTAGTAAACATTTCAGTCTAGTGACTCTTAGGAAATGACAAATTCCCAGTTGAAGGGAAAGAAAATCCTGTTCATGATAACACCAGTTCGTCTGCTTGATCTTCACGCAAGTACAACATCCCGTCTATCAGCGTTCAAGATCTCATATATAAAAATTTTCAGCTTTGACATTTCATATATATAGCTAAAGTTCGCACCTTTGTTCTTCATATCATTCCGTAGTTCTCAGTAACCACCGTGAATGCGATATGTTTATTGCATGTTTGGCTTGAAAATTGTCACTGAGGCAAGTCAACCTTATAATCCACCATCATGTAATATATATTTTTTTAAATTATTATTATTATGATTAGGTTATGTGCGTGTATTCATGGGGCAGCTGGATATATGATATACTGTATGTAAACTTGGTCAGAATTTCAGGACTTAGCTATATAGTTAGATTTCCTTGCTGTATCACTGGGAATAGGTATTTTGTATCCCAGGCTGAGTCGTACCATGATTCAGCTCTTGGTATTTGGTAATTGAGCTGGGGTAGCCTATTTAGGCATCCGAACTTTTCATTCCAATTCCGAGAAGATGACTAGTGATGCTTTCCAGTAAATAAATTTCTCTAATATGAATAGGATGGGATTGAAGGCATAGACAATCGTAAACATGCCATTGTTTCTCCTGCCACTGCTGAATTTTTGTGTACTTCGTCAAAGCTGAGTTGTGGCGGTAGGGAACTGTGGTTGTGTACTTGCTGAATGTCTCACTCACAGGTGATATAACTCGCACCAAGACTGGTACCGGTATTCGTTACCAAATCCACGTTATGCTTAAAGTGTTCTCGGTGCCACTTTACAAATATAGTGAGAGAAGAAGTAAATAAGTAATGGATTCTGGAATCTGTATATTAACGAATGTCTGTCTGCTGAACAAAACTGAGTACGACGGCAGTGTAATTTATTTTTTATCATGACAAATAAGAAGGCGAGGACAGCATCATCTCAGCAAGTAGAACATATTATTCCAAGACTGGATTCATGCTTTATCTCACAGTTTTAGAGAAAGTGACTTCAAATGCATGTATTCCCTTGGTGCCACACGTAACACGTTATGAATGGAGTTCCTGATGCCAGAACGGAATCATAAAAGGATCACTAAGTTGGGATTACGAGCTTGACCTTTCATGCCAGAAAAAACTGGTTATCGAAATCATTATTAGCCTTATCATCACAGTAACCTCTTTACTGCCTGGGACACACAAACACTGATTATGTTACATGAACGCTTGAATGGAGAGCGAACATAAGCAGATTAAGTAAGCACTACGGTAAGTGAAGAATTGGTGTTACAGACAAAGAAACCTTGGAGGGGTTGAGTTAAAAAAAATATAGTAGGCTTGTTATTTCATTGTTATTGATAACTTCTGTATTTCATAAACGTTACTCATTCCCTAACTGGCTTCTTATCTCTTAGGTACATGAATGTCTTACTGGTGGTGACCCGTGCTACCTGTGGTAGGTACGCAAGGATCCACGGATAGTTTTGTATTTGCATTTGTTTTATTGTGAAATTTTTGATTTGTTGTCGGTAACTTGTTCTTTGGCTAGTTAAGTGTGTGTGTGTGTGTGTGTGTGTGTGTGTGTGTGTGTGTGTGTGTGTGTGTGTGTGTGTGTGTGTGTGTGTGTGTGTGTGTGTGTGTGTGTGTGTGTGTGTGTGTGTGTGTGTGTGTGTGTGTGCGGGCTTGCATGCTTGCATATTTCACACTGAGTTTGTAATTTATCTGAGACTGTCCATGGAGACCCACCATATCCTCTCCCTACACCACACCGAACCCCCTAACCACTCCATTCCCACCAAACCTTTCTCTTTACTCACACGCAGTCCACTGACAACACTTTTGGATTTTTTTTTTTTCAGACATGATTTTCTTTAAATACTGTATATATATCGAACTTCAGAAATTGAGGCGTTTTTATTTGTACCTTCCGGCGTACTGTACATATGTGAGCGTTTATGATGAATAATTCTGAGTAGCATTCGTCTAGTCCCAGTATTTTGTGTTTTTTTCTTTCTAAAGCATAAGTCAGCAGTCTGATAATAATAATGATAGAGAGAGAGAGAGAGAGAGAGAGAAAAAAAAAAAATTTGTAAGAATGGTGGAGTGGAGGACTGGCAGTGGTGGGCCCCACTTTATTCCCCTAGGCCCCTGTCTCTGCACTTTTTCCATCGGCCCTCTTCTCTTCTTTCTCTCCCTCCAGGATTATTATTGTTTTTCTTTTTTAGGAAAATGCCTGTCGTTAAACTGAACGAGTGTCTATCAGTCAACCGTAAGGGAGAGAAGGAAGGGAGGTGGGCGTCGCAGTTTTAAACATTCTAAAACCTTAAATTCATAGTGATTATCTGTCTTAACCACCATTTTACGGTCGATAGGCTTAAATCTGTAATGATTAAGTAACTAAAGACTGAAGGAATAGTGTGTCATCCCATAAAGAGGTGACTGATGAGTAACTCAGACTCACGAAAGTGGGTACTGGGCAAATCGAATCAGGGAATGAGTGTAGGACATAAAAGAGAAGCAGCTGGTCTCCGCTGCATGAGTCCACATCATGAATGCCATGTTTAAAGCGTTTATTGTAATTTTCTTGTAGCAGCCACGCTAATGTATGCTTGTCTGAGCGTTACGTAAAGTGTACACACGTTAAAAATATCATGCGGATTATGTACGAAATATCTATACCAACGATGGTGAACATTTTAAAATATAGTTCTTCCTAGCCCACAATAGTTCCTCTGATTTCATGATGATGAAGTACATCACTTGCTAGTGGGTTTCTGTTTTATCCTTGAGGGGTATCCATATTATAACCCCAGTCACATTAATGTAATCTTGGGTAACCTGAGCTGTAGTAATCATTTCAGGTATCATCGTACCCTACTGCACGATAATCTTGTTTCCAGTCTGTAGAATAGGTGGGATGCAGTATTTCTCAACAATACAGAAGGAGGAGGGGGAGGAGAGAACGTGTTTTTTGGCAACCGGGAGCTTCCGGGAGCGCCTTGGAAAACGAAAGTCTGCACTTTGGTAGATCTCATCAGGACCAGGTTTTAGGCAGGATGGGACCCCTAAGGACCGCTCGCCACAAGGGCTTTCGGTCCTTGGGGGTCTCAGTGTCGCTGTGCACGGCGGCCATAGTTTTTACTTGGAAACAGGAAAATTTGCAGTGGTATAAATCCATCCGGACCATATATTAGGCAGTTTGGGACCCCCGAATGTTGCTGCCGACGGGGGCAGCTCCCAAGGGTGTCGAGCATTAGGAACCTTAATTTTTGCAGAGAAGCGTATCGCTGAGAGGCCAGGTTTTAGACAGGATATAAGCCCGTTAGGAGGCGGCCCATGGGGATTCACCTTATACCGCTCCTTATATGTATTTGTGTATCTTTTTTTTTTTCTTTGCACGTCTGTTTCTGTGTTTGTATTTGTCAGTGTATCTGTTAGTGTCTTTGTCCATCAGCTGTCTTTTACGAGAATATTGCCGATAAAATTTAACTTGTCTTGGATTTCTGCCAAGCTTCGGTATATATTGAGTCATAAACTGGACAGACTTCCCTTTCCCGTCTCCTCTTATCCCTTCCCTTCCCCCGCTCTCTGTCCCCTATGCCCTCCCACAATGCAGTATGAAAATGCACCCTGTTACTGCAAAATATTCTTTATGACACTAAGCCAGTTTTATCATTGGAACTGTCGACTGAATCTGTATGCACTGGGGTAATTTTTTTGGCATTACACGTCACAGGTCAAGGTTATGGAGGAAGGTCACTTAATTTTATGGCGACTGTGAAATCGTGATAAATAAATGGGACAGATTAAAGGGGTGGCACTGTAGGGTAAGTTAAAGTGCACTTATAATTTATGACTATGCTGTTTCCACCATGACGTGACGCAGATTTTCATTCTCTTACAGCTATATATTCACAGATCAGTCGCGTGAAAAAAAGGAAATCCTTTGCTTCTGTATCCTTTCTGTTGCCTTTCTCTGTGACTTCCCTCATATTCTGACGTTAAGCAATTGTTAGAAAGATGAGTGATGATAATTGTAGGCCAAGCTGAAGTATGGTTATAGGTCAGCAGTATAGGAATATTTATGTTATTTTTAGCTGTAAACAAGAGAGAACCCAGTAGATCCAAAAAGTTTGTTCTGAAGGGAAGGGAATGTTATGTGTTCTCTCTCTCTCTCTCTCTCTCTCTCTCTCTCTCTCTCTCTCTCTCCTGTTTTTTCTTTAAATTTTTGCCCTTTCCGCAATATTCCTTTCCATTCTCTCATGTCCACAGTTTTTCTTTTGCATTTTTATCACCCATCTCTTTCTCCCCTTTCCTCCCCGCACACCTCTCTTCTGTCATCCAGTTTTTTTCTGAATGGCCATGTTTTTCCTCACTCTTTTCTGCCATTTCCGTATACGTTTTTCCATCTTTCGCTCATGTTTTCCTTTTGATTCGTTCATTATTCCCAGTATATTGTTTTTCTTCTTTCATCATGCCTTTCGTTACTTTTCAGTGTCGCTACGTTTCTTCTGTTTTTTACACTTGTTTTCATGTCTGTATTTTTTGGAGATGACAGCAAACACTTCCCCTCTCCATTATTTCCTTCATATTTCCTTGTACATTGGATGAAATTTTCTGTGCCTAATTTACTTGGTTTTATTTTCTCGCCATGCTGTCTCATCCATTCCTCTTTCAACATCCTTCATCTTTTTCATGACCGTTTCTCTTTTCGCATTTACCTCTTTCGTACATCTCGCATTTTACACACACACACACACACACACACACACACACACACACACACACACACACACACACACACACACACACACACACACACACACACACACACACACACACACACACACACAACTTTTTTCATTTATAATATATTCCCTCACAAGCCCGTTATTAAATTTCCAGAGAGAGAGAGAGAGAGAGAGAGAGAGAGAGAGAGAGAAACTATAAGATTATTCCGCTTTACAGCCACCCTTCGTACAAACTTGAAAAAAAAAAAAATAATGTGTGTAGAAAATATTACCTCGAAACTTTGTGCATCTCCTGTAATGATATTTCGGCCTCTGATCTGCTCCTACCCCCTGAACCCCCACCCCCTGTACCCCCACCCCCTGTATTACGACGCCCCTGTACTACCACTCCCTGTACTACCCCACCCGCTTGTAATACCCCCACCCCCTGTAAGAGTCCACACCTCGTACTATTCCACCAGCTGTGCTATCTCCACCTCCTGTACTGTCCTACCCCTTGAACCTCCCCACGCCCTATACTACCCTCACTTTCTGAATTTTCTTTCATTCACTGCAGCCACTTCTGTCCATCCTCTTTCACTTCAGCATCCCAGAACGCCATCCGTTCTTAGTCACTCAGTTGCAACACCACTCTCTCTCTCTCTCTCTCTCTCTCTCTCTTATTTTTGTCAACATTAATTCTTTCAGTGCAATGCGTAGTTTTCCTAGGCTAATTCATCCTACCAACAGACGATTTCATTTGGCATTCAAATCCCCTGCCGTGCTGAGAGCCGTATATATATATATATATATATATATATATATATATATATATACAGTATATACAGTATATTGTGTCTGAAAATTTTCTCTTACGGTCGATAAAATCATGTAGAGATAGCACAAACAAAACAACACACACACACACACACACACACACACACACACACACACACACACACACACACACACACACACACACACACACACACACACACACGTCATGGCTGTGAGGAGGAAATATTTGGAGCATCTTTTTTCCATGACATACTCCACCTAGACCTATTTGAGGCGTCAGACGAACGAATGAGATAATGAAACGGGAATCGAAGCCCGAGTGTCGCTTTGACGAGAGATGCGGTGAGGCCTGGTTGAGGTGTGGGTGGTGTGGGATGGGGTGGGATGGAGTGGGGTGGTGTGAGGAGGGGATGGGTGGGATGGTGGTGTGGGGAAGGAGGGAGGTGGGTGAAATGAAGGTGGGGTGGGATGGGTGGGGGTAAGTGAGAGTGGAGTGAGGGAGGGTGGGATGATGATGGTGTTAAAAATAGCCTGTCACTCATCTCTCGCCCCCTCCTCGTTAATGAAGGAGGAAATGGCGTGGACGAAAGGTAATTAACGGACTGAAGCTTCTTAGTTCCCCTTTTAATTCAGAATTTGAAATTGCCGTCCTCAAATTTACTTCTGTCCATCAAAGTTGACCCTCTAATGACTAGATAAGCTCGTGTTGCTGCCCTTAACCTTGCCTCTTGTGACACGGGCAATAACCGCCTTCTTTTTGAGACAGGCATCCCCCTCATGATCGGTGCAATTCTAGTGTGCCCTTTTTGTTAATATCAGACAAATGAATACAACTGAGAATAAGTCCTTGGGGCCAAAGAGTTAACACTGGCCACTTTAACACGTTTCATGATCAAGACAGCTCACTTAAGTCCAACTAGTACCAGTAAGTGCGAGTGAGTCATAGGAGCCGTGGAGACTTGATTCTGATCACATTAACCCTTTCATGACCTGGACAACCAAAATACTCCATTCCAGCTCACTCCAGACGGTCTTGTTCATCCAAGATTGAGTCATGTGAACCTGATGGAGTTAGTGAAGATGACTGACTGGACGAAGAGTAAACACCAAACGTCTGCTTCCATAAGTCCATTTACAATTCCAAACCTTCAAACGCAGTAACTTAAAATTGCCGCTTGAAGTATCCTCATTTTAAATCATCACCACTTACCTCCACTTAACTCCAATTCCATTACCACAGCACAAATTGCCACTATAAATCCCAATTAGTGTGGGATCTTCAGGTGTTGGTAATGACTTCTTATTCTTAATTACAGCCGAGCATTGTAATCAACTTTTGTGATCGGTTTCTTTACGCCTGGGAGAATAATATGCTGTGCAATTATTTTCTTTCACTCCAGCGCCGCTCCTGTTGTTTGTGGTGTAGCTGTGGTGGTATTGGTGCTGTCACTGTGGTAATGCGATAGCGGTTTGGTAGCTTTGGTGGTGGTGATGTGGTGTATTTGTTTGTTCTGGTGGTAATAGTGGTGTAGGGACAGTATTAGTGATATCCCGCTATTAAATTATTTGTTATCGCACGCCGCCGATGCTCCTGTTTTTGCTTGTGATGTAATTGTGGTAGTATTGGCGCTGTGGTGGTTGTGTGGTAGCTGTGGTGGTGGCGATGATTTGGTGTACTGGATCTGGTTGAGCTGGTGGTAATGATGATGCCGTAGTTGTAATATTCTGTGGTGTAGGCGTGAGTGTGATTGTGCATTGATCTGTGCCAAGCTAGGTGAAAGTGATATATGTGACGGATGTGGAATATAGACAGTGTCGCTATATATGTGTGCAGTGTATTTTTTTTAATGATTTTGTTATATATGTGCTCTGTAGTTTTAAAGCGTGGTTTATTAAAAAAAAAAAAAAAACACCCATGTACTATGCTCCTTTAACGCTTAGTCTAAACTTGCCGTCTCTCCATCCTGAATACAGAGTCGTAGCAAGATACCGTACTAGATTATGGTGCTAGTCACGAAGTGCAGTGGAAACGATGTAGCGTTGTAGTGTTGTCGCTTTCTGCCACGTAGCTACACGAAATAAACTACAAAAGGACGAAAATCTGAGCCAAGTTAGGGTGAAAGAATTATAGCAATGAGTGACGTAGTCAGGATGCGTGATGCGTTTTTACAATGAGTACTGTATGGTATAGTTATAACTGAGTGGTCTTGGTTTAATGAGTGGTGTAGGGTAGTTGATATGAGTGGTGTAGTTATGATTAGGGGCATGGTAATACTGTTTATAATGGGAAACAGTTAATATACTTGGTGTATTTGTGAGTGGCATAGTTATAATTAGTGATGTAGTCGTGTGAGTGGCATCGTCTACTGTTTCTACCCTAGCTTGGCCCTGAATCTACTCCTTTGCTACTTATTTCACGTAGGACAGTGGTAGAAAAAGACGCTGCTACGGCTCTACATAGACCATATTCTAGTGTTAATTTTTTGTTAGAGTTTAGATTTAAAGATAGAGAGATGGCAGTTTTAGGCCAAGTTAGCGTAAAAAACGTTAATGAGCTGAGTGGTTATATTTTGTGCTGTAGTTACGTGATAATCAAAGCCTCTGTGATGTCGCTATCATATCATGCCGTCCATAATCCTCAAATCATGCCATTTCAATCACATTTGCATTTAAGCGAGCCACACTGATATCGCTTTGTATTTCCTGGATTATGGTCAAAGCGAAATTGTATATGTATAGTAACTGGCCACACACACACACACACACACACACACACACACACACACACACACACACACACACACACACACACACACACACACACACACACACACAAAACTATTAACTCATTCTCTGTATTAAATCAGCCTGTAGTAGTATGGGGTAGGTGATATTTGTCTGCTGTTAAAGTGAAGCTCTTTTAGTGATATTCAGCTGCTGTAAACACTGAAGACAAATGACCCTATTTAGTTGCTGTAAACATGGCACACTGTTCATGATATTCGGCTTTTGTAAACACTAAATAGAAAGTATCGTATTCAGCTGATATAAACATGGAACACTGCTATAAACATTTAAAAATGATCATATTCAGCAGTTGTAAGCATGTAGTACTTGGTCGTAATCATCTGTTGTAAGCGGTGAATAGGAAAGATCATATTGAGATGCTGTAAACTATTTAATAACCCCCTAACACGGTGCTTGTGTAAGGCAAGAGTTGTGAAAGTTAATGAGAAATTATGTGTTAGCTCTTACACGGTCAGTTACAGTGGAGTTGAAATTTGATGCACGGTAGCAGCACAGTTAAATCTTGCGGCGAATAAATGAAAAGGGATGGGACAAAAATAAACTGATAGGAATCTGATCAAAGGTTTAGTCAGATTTCCACGAGACTAGTGACAGTGTTGGGGAGGGGATGGGAGGGCTGAATGATGAAGAAACAGGAAACTTAATTGGGAGATATCAGAGAAGAATCTTTTATTGGGAAGGTAATAAAGTGGTGGGAAGTAAAGGGCCTTGACGTAAGAGAAATCAGGGGTAAGAGATCAAAAACACAAGTCAAAGTGTGGAGGGGAAGGTAGAGGTTAAGACTGGAGAAAAAAAAAAATAAAAAAGTTACTAGGATGAGTCTAAAAGTAACGTTTGGAGAGAGGGGAAGGACGTTGATAGAGAGGGGAAAGAAAAACAAGAGCTTTGGGAGCAAAAGGTGAGTGAAATGAAAGAGAAAGGAAGGGCGAGTGAGAGAAAAGGAGAGGATAACGTAACAGGGAGAGAAGAAAATATCTGGGAAAGGAAGGAGGACGAGAGGAGGAAAAGTAGGCAAAGAAAGGTCGGAGAGAGGAAGAGGAAATTAGTGTAAGAAAAAGTCTGAAAATAAGAAAATAAAAGAGTGAGGTGAAAAAAAGTCAAGAAATAGGAAAGAACTTGGAGCCGCCATCTCAGACCTAATTATGAGCATTAAATTCGGCCTAAAGTTAATTAACAGGCAGATCTCTGGTAAGATTCTCTGATTTTCTCATATGTGTATTTCAAGGTAAAGCCATTCTATCCACAGGATTTGTCCGTGGAAGAGGTTATGTTTTCTTATTGTATTGCCTCGTCGGAGAATCAAATCAATCCTCCACTCTCTCAAAACGCACCAGGCTGAGAAGAAAGTATTGTGTTTCCCGTGATTTACCATGAGAGAGAGAGAGAGAGAGAGAGAGAGAGAGAGAGAGAGAGAGAGAGAGAGAGATGTGGAGATGGAGAAAAGAAAAGGAGATAAGAAGATGGGGATAAGGAGCTGGAGATGTGAAGATGGATATATAATGAGATGATGTGGAGAGATAAAGTTCCTGCCGTTCGTCTGATTTCAGTGTCTTCTTTCATTCTTCTTGGTTACTCTTCTTGATTTGGGGGGAAAATGGCAGCGTGCTGAAATTTCTGACATCTGCGTGTTAAATTGGTGCTGGATTGAAAGTTAGTGACATACTTGAGTTTGTGTGTGTGTGTGTGTGTTTAATTCCCATTTAGAGGTCACTTACCTTGAAATAAAATGTGCTTAATAATTTGTGCACATTAAATTGCTTCCCATGATTTTGATCCCGGCAAACAATATGATACACTTGATCTCTCACTGTCTGATCCCGCTGCCCTGAAATATAAATGGAGTTTTTGATTGTTTGGTGTAATTACGCTCTTGTTATTACAGCTGTGCATTGGCCATGTGAAAGGAAGAGCGTCCATTACATTACTATTAATAATTCCCTTTGTTGAAGCCAATCTGTTTAATTGTGTATATGTTGCAGTGTTACATTATGTGTGTGTGTGTGTGTGTGTGTGTGTGTGTGTGTGTGTGTCGGTAATGTGGGTGAGCCGCTTTCTGGTCTTTGATCTGCCGTAATTGTTCGCTCTTGACTCACCTCCTCCACCTGGCCTAACTTTGTGTACGTGAACCTGGGGCGTGGAGTGCTGGGTTTTGCCTTACACAGGTGGGCTTGCATCACCATTACCTCATAATCTCCCTTCACCTTACCCACTTCAGTCTTTCCTCCATCATGCACCCGTTTCTCCTCACCCCTTTAATCTCCCTTCCATCCCCACTTTATTCATCCTTTCCTCCCTTCCTTCTTCACTCACCCATTTCTCTCCGCCACAGTATTCTCTCTTCCATTCCCACTTTATTCCTCCTTTCCTCCCTTTCTCCTTCATTCAACCAACCCTCTCCAACAATATATTCACGCCTTTCTTCCTCCTGTCATTTTCTTTTTTTATCCCAGCGCCTTGTTCCTATATCCCTTTACCCCCACCAAGACCTTTTCCATCCACCTTATTCCTTCTCTCCATTTTTTAATAGCTTCCCTCCCCAACATTATTATTGCATCACAGTTCTTTCCACATTAGCGTCCCATGCCTTGCAATTATATTCCTACATCTCATTTTTCTCCTTTATTTACTTTCCCCTCCACCCACCCATCCCAACTTCACCTGTCTCTCACCAAGACTTTTCACCTTTTACCCACGCATGTTACCTATCTACCATTCCCAAATACCTACATTATCCTTTATCTCCACACAGCCTACAGTGTTGTTTCTCCAAATTAACCTGGTGGAGATTTTTGCAGCAATTTCCCGCAGTTTAGTGGCAGAATAAGACATTACGACTCTCCATGCCTTCCATAGCATTTCTCCGTAACTAACATCAGATTATATTTTTAATCTTTTGTTATAGATCAGAGGAAGAAATGACAGTTTTGGGTCGAGTTAAGTGAACAGAGTACTGATCTCCTGGCGTAACCCAACATATGCCACTTTTGACCTAGCTGCCCGTCTTGACCTTTTGCCCACAAGGTACGAAGATTATGCCGGTTAACATCAGACACATTTATTCATATCAGATAAACTCACTGAAGCAGAAAGGGTAAAAACTCTCTGGATGAATACTGTACCTGAGACTAACAGGATCTGCGGCCGGTGAGAGAATATGGAACCATTTTTTTCTTCACTGTCTCAAGCCCTGTCCACCCCTTTTGGGCTCCACCAACTCTGTTACGGATCATCATCTTCTGGTCTCCACTGTCTCTGCCTTGAATCCCTTCTTCCCTTTCTGGTCTCCACAGTCTCTGCCACTGATCTCCTCTTTCCTCTCTGACCTCCTCTATCTGTTACGGATTCCTTCTTCCCTTCCTGACCTCCATTGTCTCTGCCACGGATCTCTTCCCTTTCTGGTCAGGATTATCTCCGCCACGGATCTCTTCTTCCCTTTCTGGCCTCCTCTATCTCTGCCACGGATCCTTTCTTCCCATTCTGACTTTCATTTTCTTTTCTCTGCCACTGATCACTTCTTCCCCTCTTGCCCTTCATTGTCTCTGCCACGGATGTCTTTTTCCCTTTCATACCTCCACTATCCCTGTCCTCTTCTCCGCTCCCCTACTACCCGATCTGTCTTATCTGATCCTGTGCCTGCTGACAGGGTTGGAGATAAACAGAGTCCTGCCTGCATCATTATCGTTTTAGCTCCTTTCCCTTCGTCATCCATTTCGGCGCAGTCTCTCTCTCTCTCTCTCTCTCTCTTTCTCTGTTAATGAGATGCATACCTAACAATTCTGTGGAGATGAATAGGATGAAGTGTTAGTTAACGCTGAGAATAAATTACGGGGGATGTGATTAACGCGCCTCGGGGAAAGAATTACCAGGACAGCCGTGAAAAGGTTAACGTTCCCTGATAGTTCACTGCACTCCCTACCCTGCCGCTGTTCCCCTCATTTTCCACCACTACCACTTTACAGTTTCCACCACTACTACTTCAGACAGTTTCCACCACTACTGCCTCACACAGTTTCCACCACTACTACTTTACAGTTTCCACCACTACTACTTCACACAGTTCCATCACTACTACTTCACATAGTTTCCACCACTACTACTTCACACAGTTTCCACTCTCACCACTGCTACTTCACACACTTTCCACCACTACTACGTCACACACTTTCCACCACTACTACTTCACACAGTTTCCACCACTACAACTTCACAGGGTTTCCATCACTACTACTTTACACAGCTTTCACCATCACCACTACTACGTCACACGCTTTCCACCGCTACTACTTCACACACTTTCCACCACTACTACGTCACACGCTTTCCACCGCTACTACTTCACACAGTTTCCACCACTACTACTTCACACAGTTTCCACCACTACCGCTTCACAGAGTTTCCATCACTACTACTTTACACAGCTTTCACCATCACCACTACTACGTCACACAGCTTCCACCACTACTGCATCACACAGTTTCCACCACCACGACTTCACACACTTTCCACCACTACCACTTCACACACTTTCAACCACTACCACATCACAGAGTTTCCACCACTACTACTTTACACAGCTTTCACCATCACCACTACTACTTCACACAGTTTGCACTACTACTACTGCATCACACAGTTTCCACCACCACTGCATCACACACTTTTCACTACCACTGCACCACACAGTTTCCACCACATCACACAGTTTCCACCACATCACACAGTTTCCACCACATCACACAGTTTCCACCACCTCTGTACAGCATTATGGATTCAGTGTGTGTGCAGGATGTGTTTGTGTCCCTCCCTCCCCTTCCTCTGCGTCCCAGCACCTACTAATGCCACAGAGATTTTTTATTTTATGTCCATGGAAGCTTTACGGTGAACGCTATTCTTTCCTGGGGAGATTATTTTTTATTTTTTATTTTCCCGCCGTCCAGGGCATGGCAACGAAAGCACTGCATTCGTACGTTACTCTCTCTCTCTCTCTCTCTCTCTCTCTCTCTCTCCATGCTGCTATTCAGTAATCCCTCATTACGTGATAAATTCCACAGTTATGACACATTCTCCTTACACTGACACTATCTATTAGACTTATATTAGGTGCTATAAAAACTTTGTAGCACCTCTTCCCAGGCGCTTTATTTTCCATCATACACCACACGTTCTCTGTGAAAAGTATATCAATTTAATATCGACATCGTTTCCCCCAGTAACGTGCAGGATGATTATTTAGATGCTGTGTGCAAAATAAATGGCTGAAGGAGAGGAATAACGGGATTAAGACTAGAAATACAGTACGCCACCTTCAACCAGACAGTCTCACATACCCTCTCAGCACCAGTTCATTAGTAGTGGTTATTGTAGTCCCAGGATTATCTGAAACGTGAACCCGGTAGACTGCAGGATGAGTTTGCCCTTCTCTTGCAGTTCACCATCCTCCTTTCAGAGGTAGCGTTGAACCTGAGGGATGTTCGTAGAACCAGGCAGAGGAGGTGCTCGGTTAAATAGGTACCATCACGTGAAGGCGTCCCCCTCCTGCGCCACACCAGCAGCAGTTCATTGACACTGATATACGCGACTGGTTTCCATTTTAACTCGATGACGTTAACGATAAAAAGGATGGAACCCTGTTTATCTTGTCTGGCGGCTGCTGATTTGTGGTTCTCTCTCTCTCTCTCTCTCTCTCTCTCCCCGCTTAATTCATTTCTCAACAGTTAGTCGCTTATCTCGCCTTTTTTTGGTGTTTTTACCTCGCAGTTTACTTTAACTTTGAAACTGGAATTCCGTAAAGAAAAATGTGGATCATCCCTTCCTTTTTTTTTCTTCACTTTCACCCACATTTGTCTTTTTTTCAGCTTATAAAACTTAAGCTGCTTCCATCAAATAAACGTCGAATTTGGGGTGTTTGTATGTAAATGAGTTCCGGTTGCATTATTTTTCTTTTATAGTTGGCCCGACCTTACAAATTTTCTCGAGAACAGCAAAATTCAGCTAAGTAATGTTGAAACGTGGCGCGCCATTTCCTTATACTGTATTCTTTTTATCTGGGTATTTTTAAGTATACATGGGTGAGACAGGAGGGTGGAAGGGTTGTTGATAGAGCCTTGATGGACTATGTGGTTGTGTCTAGGAATGTAATAGGAAGATTGTTGGATGTGAGAGTTCTGAGAGGGGAGGGTGGAGGTATGTCTGACCACTACCTGGTGGAGGGAAAGTTAAGAGTAGGTAAGAGATGGATGAGAGCTAGGAGGGTTAGGTGTGGCAGGGAGGTTTTGAAAGTGAGTGAGTTGGATAAAAGAGAGAAAAAGATAGAGTATCAGGAGTAATTGAAAGATGAGTGGAACGCAGTGAAAGATCGGGAAAATGGCAGCGTGGAGGAGGAATGGCAGTTGTTTAAGAGTGCTGTGGTGGGGCATGCAGAAGAGGTGTGTGGTGTGAGACGTGTGGGTGGTGGTGTAAGAAAAGGAAGTGAATGGTGGTGCGAGGAAGTAAGTATGGCTGTCGCTGAGAAGAGACGTGCATATGAAGTGTGGCTGCAGAGGAAGGATGAGATGTCATATGAAAGGTATAAGGAGAAGAGGAATAGAGCGAGAAGGGCTGTGCGTGATGCTAAAGTGGCAGCAGATGAGAGGTGGGGTAGGCGGCTGACAGAGAATTTTCAGCAGAATAAGAAAATGTTTTGGAAGGAGGTGAAAAGGGTGCGAAAGGGAGAGTCTGGGAAGGAAGAACGAGTAAAAGCAGAGGATGGAAGGATGTTAATTGAGATGGATGCAGTAAGGAAGAGATGGGCAGAGTATTTTGAAAGATTGTTAAATGTAGAGGAGGAAAGGGTGGCTGAGATTGTGGCGGATGGAAGGGTGCAAGGAATAAATGTGTTGGGAGAGTTGAATGATTCTTTGATCACGAAGGAGGAAGTGGAGAAGGCAGTAAAGGAGATGAAAGCAGGGAAAGCTGCAGGTATGGATGGGTGTGCTGTGGAATGCCTGAAGGGTGGTGGAGTGACTATTGTGGACTGGTTAGTAAGATTGTTGAATGTGTGCTTTGAGAAAGGTATGGTGCCAATTGACTGGGCAAGTGCTTGTGTGGTCCCGTTGTATAAAGGCAAGGGTGATAAGTATGAATGTACTAGCTTTAGGGGTATAAGTCTGTTGAGTGTTGTAGGTAAGGTGTATGGTAGAGTGTTAATTATGAGAGTTAGAGAGGGTACAGAGGGAGTAATTAGTGATGAGCAGTTTGGCTTTAGGAGAGGGAGGGGATGCGTTGATCAGGTGTTTGCTGTGAGACAAGTGTGTGAAAAGTATTTAGCGAAAGGCAAGGATGTGTTTTGGGCATTTATGGATTTAGAGAAAGCGTATGATAGAATTGATAGGGAGGCTTTGTGGACTGTTTTAAGATTGTATGGACTTGATGGTAGGTTACTAAAAGGGGTGAAAAGTTTTTATGTAAATAGTAGAGCGTGTGTAAGAGTGGGAAATGCTGTGAGTGATTGGTTTCCCGTGAGAGTGGGGCTGCGACAGGGATGTGTGATGTCGCCTTGGTTGTTTAATATTTACATGGATGGTGTTGTAAGGGAGGTGAATGCAAGAGTTTTAGGTGGTCTGAGTCTGGTAAATGTTGATGGAGGAGAGTGGAATCTGAAGCAGCTGCTGTTTGCAGATGATACTGCACTGGTGACTGATTCAGAGGAGAGATTGAGAGAGTTGGTAGAGGAGTTTGGAAGGGTGTGTGAAAGGAGGAAATTGAAAGTAAATGAGAATAAGAGTAAAGTGATGAAGTGTACGAGGTTGATAGATGGTAGGGGGATGAATATAGTTTTGAATGGTGAGTTGCTTGAGGAGGTAGATTGTTTTAAATATCTAGGGTCACATGTTGCTGTGGATGGAAGAATAGATGCAGAAGTGAAGTTTAGAATAAATGAAGTAGGAAAGGTGCTGGGAGGAATGAAAAAAGTGTTTAAATGTCGTTCACTTAGAATGGATGTAAAGAGAAGGCTGTATGAGGGTGTTGTGGTACCGACTGCATTATGTGGGTCTGAAACATGGAATATGGGTGTAGCAGAGAGGAAAAGTTTGAATGTAATGGAGATGAGATGTCTGAGGAGTATGTGTGGAGTGACGCGTATGGATCGGGTGCGAAATGATGAAGTGCGAAGGAGAACTGGAGTTGTTCGGGAGATGGCTGGTAGAGTTGAGCAGAGGGTGTTGCAATGGTTTGGGCATATGGAGAGAATGGATAATGAGCGATTGGTGAAAAAGATAACTAGATCTGATGTGAGAGGTGTAAGGCTGAGAGGAAGACCACGAATAGGATGGATGGACAGTGTGAAGAGAGCGCTGGATGCGAGAGGGATGTCTGTTGAGCAAGGAAGAGTGGCTGTGCGTGACAGAAATAAATGGAGAGAAATTGTGAATGAATAAGTGATGACGCAGCCTTGAGGGGATATTCTCCCGCATTTGGTCTGATCAGCTAGTCAGGTCAGGTGCGGGTAAGGGGATGGGTCTGTTATGATGTGGCAGGGGTAAACCAGTTCTGCTGTCGGGCCCTGCTGCGGATGTCACTGATTGCATTGCCCAGTTGACCCTTGTGCGGTGTGGTGCGGTGAGGATCTGTCCGTTCTCCCCTTTGGGGCTAAGATGCGAATGAATGTGTTTGAATGGATGAGTAAATGGAGAGTGAGTCGTCCTGTCCCGGCTACCTCCCTTTCCTTGGGGGAAGCAGCCTAGGTATATAGATAGATAGATTTTTAGGGTTCAGAAATCACTCTCTAATTCTCTCATGCCTTTTGTACCCTATCCCATTCAGGTATTTTTCTTCACTGATGTAAACTTTAAAACAGTGTGAGATAACTGATGTTTGAAAGTTTAAGGCTCTGTGTGGTTAAGTGTTGAGCCACTGGAAGAAGAGGAAAAGGCCAAGGATGAAGCGGGCAGAGTGGATAAAGTGGAAGAGTGCATGAGGAAGGCGGATGAGAGTGGGAGCGGAGTTTAAGTGATGAGTTGTGACGATAGGCATTGAGGCGTTTATCGCGTCCGCTCTGCATCAAGCCTGAGAATTGGCGACTGGTAACCCGATAAAAATGGTTCTCTCTCTCTCTCTCTCTCTCTCTCTCTCTCTCTCTCTCCCAGGAAGCAATATACGTGAGCGCCGGAAATATAGACCACTACCTGTCACCATCCAGTTTATAATGGCCTGGCTATTATTCTCAGAGGCCATAATTATTCCCAACAGAGTTTCCAAAAAATTAACTTGTACACATTAAACGTTTTCGAGACAAATGATATTAGTGCCATTATCCCGAGTGACACTCATTGTTGCCACCAGCGATAGTACTCACGTTCATTCATTTACACGTTGGCATAATATGTGTTGTTTTTAAAGAGATCACTGTCCCCTGCATTACAGTGACATTTGCTTCTAATTATATTCCTAGAGCAACCAGATTTTTTTTTTTTATAACTTAGAAGATTCCTTTAATAAGTGACGGGTTTCATGAGGGCTGTATGTGATGCCCTGATTCTGAAAAGTAAATCTGAACCTAAATCAAATTTTTTAGGAGAGAGCAATACTAAAATGAAATTGATACCTTCAGGATAAGAGGGTAAAAAAAAATGCACTAACTTCAGCTAAATGATACTCAATCTATTTAAACTTTCGAAATGATATACAGTTGGTTTATCCTTTTTATACGACAGTGTTAGTATTAAAGTATAGTTTTTAAGCCTCAGTTGTTTGTTACTTAAGTTTGAAAGGATGTGTAGCAGTGGAAGAGGTAATGAAGGCTGTAACTAATCCCTCCATCTGGATAGTTCTCTCCTAAAACGATTAAAGTATTCTGGAATTTATAAACCATCTATATTGTAAAAAAAAAAAAAAAAAAAAAACTAATGGCACTGATCACTTTAGACAAGTGAGACCGTTAGGTTTAATCGTATGCACTTTTTAATATACCTTGTTTGCTTAACACCGCTACAATACGCAACACTCATACACTTATGCATTTCACGCTCTACTCTGTTGTACTACGCTACTATTCTAATACACTACACTAAACAGCACAACACTACGCAAAACTGCACTACACTACACTACACAAAACTGCATTACACTACACAAAACTGCATTACACTACACAAAACTGCACTACACTACACTACATTACACAACGCAGCCCTTCACTGCATTACACTACACTACACTACACTATTATATTTCACATGGGATTATGAGGGTGTGAAAGGAAAAATATAAAGCATCGATAGATAGAACAGTAAAGCAAGGGAAAATGAAATCACTTCCTCAGTGGGAAGGAAAAATGAATTACACAGGAAAGAGGAGGGGAGTGAGGGAATGCAGAGAGGCAGGGATGAACTAAAAGCAATGATCGAGGAAATAATTAAAAGAGGAGGGGAGAGAACGAAGAACAAATACCGCCAGAAGGTGATGGAGGACAATTAAGAACATGGAAATGAACTGTGGAAAGAAAATAGGTAGATGGAGAAGTGGTAAAGAAGTATTTTGGTGGTTAGAAAGCCCTTGCTGGAGTAACTTTTTCTTAGGTTTGATCCCTAAGAGGTGATGAACGCTTAATTCGTCTCCTGATGCTGTGGGACGAATTTATAAGCCTAGGACATATTTTCCACCTAATACAAAATTCTGAATGATTGGAACATTACAGTATAGCGCCTTTCATTTTTCGATGCACACTTTTTCATTCTTAGGTTTAGAAAAAGCTCTCCTGGCTGAATTAATCGTAAATCTTTTGGCGTTTGCAAGAACAGAATAATATAATTGTAGAAGCAATGAAAGGGTTAATGGTAAGAGAAGTAACACTCAGATTCCAGTAAAATCTGAGTAAAATAATCTGGCGTTAATTGGTGTAGACTTTCGGTGACCATGAAAAGTTAATTTAGTAATATCTTGCACGGTATGACCTGAATATTGAAGAGGGCGCCGCACTGACCGTGACGACGTAGAGATTACTGGTGACTGTGTTACACGTACCGATTGAATTGCACAAACTGGTTATCCCTTCATCTATATCATCATCAGTGCCATGTCACGTTTCTTCGCCAGACCAATGAGGCCTGGCGTGACACTTCACTTAAACCACTAGGGTTTTCTATCAGCGGTACGACAAAAAATGTCTCGGGAGGCAGGTACACCTTTAGTGATATAAATATCAGAAGGAGAGGGGGTGGGTGGGAGGATCATACATTATTTAGGTTTTGGGGAGAGCCCACACACACACACACACACACACACACACACACACACACACACACACACACACACACACACACACACACACACACACACACACACACACACACGCACGCACGCACGCACGCACGCACGCACGCACGCACGCACGCACACACACACACACACACACACACACACACACACACACACACACACACACACACACACACACACTCCTGCGCGTTTTCGTTATCAAGTTTTAACCGCATCTCTCCCCAACTTCTTTACTTCTCTCATTTTTTTTTTTCTTTTCTCTCAGTTCATTCCACCAACACCATAATTTATTTTTGCCCTAAGTTCCTCCTTTCTTGTGCACTCAGCTCATCCCTCTCTCTCACCACTCTCTTTCATTCCTTCTTATTCCGTATCCCTTTCCTTCCCTTTTCAACTCCCTACTCCCTCTACTTTCTTGTTGTCCTCCCCCCTTCATCCTCAGCGCACACATCTTTCTCATACCCAGTTTGTTCCTTCGTACTCAACTTTTCTCGTATCCTTCTGTTCCTTCCGTGTTCCTCATGCTTATTTCCCCCTCTTTCAGGTGGACCCTTCTCTCTCCCTTAAGTTTTTCATTACTTTCTCCTACTTTCCTCAACAAGTCATTCCCTCCTTCTCCCACCCTTACCCACCCACCCATCTGTCTGTCTGTCTGTTCTCTCTCTCTCTCTCTCTCTCTCTCTCTCAAGTCAACCTGGGCAAGTGGTTAAGAGCAAGAAAGTTGGTTTGGTTGCCTTGTCACCACTAATTACCCCACACCAATTCCCCCGAGTGGTTTGGGGAGAGAGAGAGAGAGAGAGAGAGAGAGAGAGAGAGAGATCTGTGTTGAGTGGAGAGACATAAAAAATGTAGTAAGGGATAAAAAAAATGCAGCAACAGGAAAAATAAATTACACGAAGAAATTGGAGGAGGGGAATGAAGAGGAAATGATAGAAACACGAGACAGGAACGAGGGAAAAAGTAAGTTATTGACAGTATAATGGAAGTAAGAAAAAGGAAGCAACACACACACACACACACACACACACACACACACACACACACACACACACACACACACACACACACACACACACACACACACACACACACATACACACACACACACAGGGACCAACGTACATAGACTGACAATCATATATATGTATGATGTGGTGCGGTTATTGTGGTAGGGCCGGAATGGGAGATAAAGTTTACAGTTAAAATAGTTCATAGAGGCTGAAGCTGTTTGGTGGCAGACGTAATTAGTGAAGTGGGGGTGCTAGTGACTCCTGCCTGGTGCTTGTGATGAAGGGAAGTAGACGGGAGGTGATGGTGATGACAGGTGATGATGGTTAGGATGGGTGGTTAGGATGGGTTTTTGATGGTGATGATAGGCGGTGATGGTGATGATGATTGGCTATGGTGGATGATGATGGTGAGTGATGTTGGTGTGTGGCAGTGGTGATGATGGGTGTTTATAGTGGATGATGATGTTGTGGTGGTGGTAGCTGATGTTCCAATAGATATGATGTTTTTGATGGGTGATGGTAGTGGTGGTGACAAGTGGTGGTGGTGGTGCGTATCTCAGGTGGTGATAGTAATAACTGCTAGTGGTGATGATTGTGAAGGAAGTCAGGAGTGGTGATGTGAAGGTTATTAGTTTTGGTAGTGATGGTGATGGGTAGTGGTGGTGGTGGTGGTGATGACTGTGAAGGAAGTTAGGAGTGATTGTGAAGGTAGTAGTGTTGGTAGTATTGGTATTGGGTAATAGTGGTGGAGGTGGTAGTAGAGGTGGATGTGGTGGATGGTGGTGATGATGGTGTTACTGCTGCTCATGATGGATTGTGGCTGTGATTATAGTAATGGCCTTGGTCTCAGTTCTAGTGGTGAATGCAGGCAGTATTAGAGATGTGGAGACAAGTTAAAAGATGATACAGTTGGTATTGATGGTCACAGATGGTATGATATGTCTGATTGTCGATAATGGCAGCAGTGGTGAAGAAAATTAGTAAGAACAAGTTGTTGCTGCTGATCAACCGCAATCTATCTGGCCGAGCAGACTCATCAACCAAAGGTAAACAGCTGTTACTGCAGGGCCTTCTCTCGCAGTGAATCGATATCTTCTTGCGGCAGATCGCGGGGAATAGCGTGGAAGTTTGATTCCTGAATGGATGCCGCATTTGCGTTTATTCAATTACATAACAGGTGCACCACAGTAGGCTCCACATCATCCCATGATTTGGTTACAAGGTTACCATCCAGTGTTAATGACTTCCTGAGTCACAGGGCATTATTACGCTTGTCACTAAGTGGAGAGCCACCTGAAATGGTAAGAAGAGTAATAAAAAGTGATAGGAAGGAAATGGAGTAGGAAGAAAGGATGGCAGACACAGATAAAATGAAGATGAAGGAAAATGTAGGAAGCATTACATCAAGTGAGTGGATGATGATCGCAACCACCTACCACCAACAAGAAGATGTAAAGAGAAAAAAGATGAGAAGTGTTTATGGTGATAGATGCTGGTGATGACACCTTCCATTAACCTTTTTACCAGAGGTCTTCTTAAATATTATGCTGCGGAAGTAAAAGTAATCAAGGGAAAAAATGTCAGTAAGCAGTCGTGGTTAATATATATATATATATATATATATATATATATATATATATATATATATATATATATATATATATATATTGCCTCCTCAGATAAAAACGTTTTATAAGCTGAGTAAAACAGTATAGAGGCATCAGTAATAAAGATAGAATTGAGTAATCCCACTGAAGGAGTTAAAGGACAGGTATTACTGGTTAAAGGCGGTGATTTCAGCAAGAAGAGGAAATTATATTCTCAGTGTGATGACCGTTTTAGGTGAGTAGTGATGGAGGTAGGGAGAGAGGCCGATGTGAAGGCTGCACTCGTCACCAGTGAATATTTTAATCCGGATATTAAATTGTTTCTTATCATAAGGAAGAACGAGTTTGGAAGACTACCGTATATATGTCGTGAATGAGAAAGGAATAATTTTTTGCATACAAGTGGAGCAGAATTATCCTCAAATTTTAAACCTCTCCCCAAATTAAACAGAAAAATATAGCTGGCTTATAATATACAGGGACGCGCTGACATGTTAAGTCAAACCAGTTTCATATTCGGTTTTCGTATGTGCTATGAGTACTGTACTCTTACTGCATTATTTATTGTTGTGTGGATGTTTTCTGGAAACTGAGAAAGTGATATATCTTGGAGGATATTGTAGATGGAATTCTGTTGAAGTACTTGAATGAACAGGGCAGCTTATGTGTGTGTGTGTGTGTGTGTGTGTGTTGTGTAGTTTTTGTATGTGGTGTGTGTACTGTGAAAGGCAGAATGAGGGAAGGTGAGACAAGAGGCTGGGAGGGTGATGCAAGTAAAGGGGTTCTGAAGTAACAGTATTCTCACAGGTCTGGTATTGTGTTAGATATATTGGAAGACGTTGTAACTAGAATGACAAACTCTTTTTAATTTTCAGGCTGCCCTTCTATTTTTCGTAGCCGTCCATGTGTGATAATATTAATAAATTCACCACCTGCCGGATATTTAATTTCCGCCCTTACCTGTCACTCTTTGCGACAGAAACATTTCTAATTACATGTGAATAACTTTTAATCACTTTAATAACTTTAATTAGTTTCTGAGGAAAAGTTTGTACGTCTATTCTCATATTAATCTTTTTTGCCGTAGGGGGAGAGAGAGGGAGAGAGAGAGAGAGAGAGAGAGAGAGAGAGAGAGGAAAAGTGTGTGTGTGTGTGTAGTCCCGACAAAGAGACCTCAAGACATACCTGTCCCAAAACACCAGCGACTCTCTCTCCCCGTAAACTGCATTGATAATAATAATAATAATAATAATGAAGTATTAGTGATGATGCTGTGGAAGATAATGATACCTAAATGACAGTATTAGCCAAACGGACCAACATTAGTTTCTTTATCTTTGTCATCATACCTGGATTTGCCGTAACGGTGGGCAGTCACAAGCAAATGGCGTGATTCGGAATTATTCTACCTCCCCTCACCCCTCGCACCCTCATCATCCATCCCATCACCATCATCATAACCATCACCATTTCACTCTTCATCACCTACGTTAACCTCGGCCACTACCAATACTTTAAAGTCTCCATTGCCGCCACTCCACCACTGATTTTCACCACCACCACCACCAACAACAACAACAACTTTCACCACCAGTACCACCACTGATTTTATCCCTATCAACATCAGCAACAAGCATCACCACCATTATCATTCGTCACCACCACCACCACCACCAGTCTTCGGCATCACCACTAACAGCATCTTTCGTCACCACCACCATCAGCATCAACACTACCATAGCCTTTCCATACCACCTCTACCAACTGCCATCATTATTACTACAAATGTCATTTTATCAACACAATCATCAGCATCATCACTACCACTCTCTACATCATCACCACCAACCATTTCTACCTGAACTACCACCATAATTCTCTTCACCTCTTCAAACACTTGCTTTAACCAGCAGTTCTGATATGTATCTCCATTACAGTCACCACCACCAGTGCTCATCACAACCACCACTCTCGTCACCTTCCATCCATCTCTGTACTCGTTCTCTCCATCCATCTATTGACTGTCTATCAATCTATCTTTGCTATCTAAGAGTTTGTCTCTCTTCCTACCCATCAGATTCTCTTTTTCTCTCTGTCTGTCTGTCAGGTTCTAGAACTGGTAGGCAGGAGAAATATAGAAAGGATAATGACAAATAAAGGGATGGTCAAGAAAAATTGGGGAGGTTAGATTAGGAGAATGGGAAAGACGGCAACGTTAGAACTAGTCTGCCTCTGTCGTGATGTTAATTAACTGTAGAAAAATTATCCATTGATCTCTCAGTCTCTGACATTGATTAAAGTTTGTGATACAGAGAGAGAGAGAGAGAGAGAGAGAGAGAGAGAGAGAGAGAGAGAGCAAAATATAAATTTTGGTAAGGTTTGGAAAAGTAAGGTCTTTGGTCTCGTAGGATCCTGAAAATCTGAGTCCTCAGTGTACCAGGGCTTCATTGCTCCCGGCCTTAGCGCTAAAGATCGTTTCTGGGGTAGTGGGGGTGGTGGTGCAACCACCAAATACTTGAACTGTGAATTTGCTTCTTCACTTTAGATTCCCTACTTTTTAATTATCATAATGGAAAGGCTACTGTTTGGAGTGTGGGTTATGTATTTGTTTATTTATTAATTTTTGTGTCAGTGACATTATTATTCATAATTTCTTGAAAAGTTATCTTTGAACGCTAATTGTAAATTTAAGTTTCTTTAACAGTGTGAAAATTATGTAACCAGTATGTAAGCCGTATCGAAAAGCCACAAACAGTGTGCCTTCCCTCTCAAGATTCCCCTGAGGCCTCTAATTTTGAACACGAGATTCAATAGACAGTCATTCTAAAAGATATCGCGGAGGTGAGAAGAAGGTTTGTTCCCAGAAGCAAGGGACATAGAAAAAAGATCTTCGCAAGAAAATGACTTAAAATTCTCAACACGACCACTTTGAATCCATAGTCATTATTTTCATCTTGCGAAATCCAGCTGCTTAATAGACATGATGATGCTATTGTAACAAGTACATCATTCCTAGCCTGACTTAATTCAGACCACGTTTACTATCTCCAAATGCAATGTGAAATGTACTTGTAAGTAGTTATTTTATCGCTAAAATGAACAGAAATTAAACCATTCATATTTGTCGGATGTTCCCAGACAGACCCACCTCCCCAAGTAGTTCCAACCGTCACGGGGGTCGCGACAATACCCTCTTCACCTTCTACACTCTCATTTTCGAAAGTTCCATCTTGCACCGTGGCGAGACGACTGGTGCAACGCAGCTAGCGGTGGGCATGGCAACGTTGATGTAAACATCCGACCTCCCTGTGGCAAGAGGCCGTCTTCTCCCCACGACGTTTGAAGCCTGGATGACTCTACCATTTTTACTCTAACTTGGCCTAAAATACCATCTTACCATCATGAATACAGTGTTATAACAAGGGATGAATGCTAGAAATAGTGCAAGAAGTGCTATGAAAAAGATGTTGAGCCACAGTAGTGTCATATTTTGCCACCTAGCTACGTGCCAAAAAGACTTCAGCACGTCTGGCAGATCCTGATTGCAGGAGGTCCCCTGCCACAGAGAGGTTGGACATCTTGCTACACCAGCAGACATGGGCACCGCAGGCACAAAATCCATATTTGGGGTTTCTGGGGCAGGTCCCTTCAGAAAAGATGATTTTGAAAACTATGGTGTAGTTTGGTCCATTCTGAGAAAAATCGTAGGCACTCTCTCGAGCGAGAAAAGCTGCAGAAGTCGTGAGAATTTAACAATGCTCAGCATATTTTCATCGTAAATTAGACTGAATCGATTCTGCGTCCCCAAAACTGAAGAGATAAGCATTTTTCTCCTCCTGTGGAAAAAACAGTCTCGAATAAATAGACGATGAGAAAACTGTCGATGGAAACAGTCATTATGATTGACCAGGAAGCCGGATGGGGGAATGATCAGTGGTGTGAGGAAGGGAGGAAAAGAAAACGGGAATGTATGCGAAGGAGACTGGGATATGAAAACTAGGTGTATATGGAATAGAAAGGGAAGGTAATAGGTGGAATAAAGGGTGCAAGGGGAGAACCAGAAAGCATAAAAGGAAGGAGAAAAAGGAGAACTGAGGGAGAAAAAGACGAGGAAGGTTTGAGGAGGAAGAGGGTAGAGATAAGGAAATGAGAAGTATATAAGGAGAGAGAGAGAGAGAGAGAGAGAGAGAAAGTAGCGTCGACACAAAGTTAAGGACAGGGTAAAGTGGATGTTTACAAACGACCCAAAATAGCGTATCTAATTGATCCACTAATGAGCAAGGATAGGCTGCATCAACATGCCCGACAACTCTCTCTCTCGGCCTTATATAACATGACCTCTCCCATTTCTTCACCTCATTATATCTCATCCCTTCCTTCCCCTTTTCTTTTCCTTATTTACCTTTCCGCCTTGCCTTCCCTCCTCCTTCTTTCCCTCCATATTTTTTTTTTCCTTCCGACAGGCTAATTTTTTCTCCTTCCTTCTTCCTTCTACCACATTTTCCCCCTATCCTACTTTCCTCTCCAGTTTTTCCCTCAGCTAAATTTCCCTCCACCGTATTTTCGTTGTGTGCTATTTTCTTTCGCTCTGTTTTCCTAGTGCCTTTCATTTCTCCCATCTTATATTTCCTTTGCCTGTTTTTTCCTAACATATAATTTCTGCATTCTTTTTCTCAGCTTTTCCCTCGCAGTCATATTTTCTCTCCCTTAGTTTCCCTCCGTCATATTTGTTTCTATGTTTTTTTCCTCCGCCGTAATTTTCTCTCCGTTTCATTTTCCCTCCACCGTATTTCTCTCCCCTTTATTTTCCCACCATATTTTTCCTCAGCTTATTTTCCTTCACCGTATTTTCCTAATGGTTTGTTTTCCCTCCAGCTAATTCTCTCTCCTCCCTATTTCCCCTTCATGTTTTTCCCCTACCTTATTTTCCGTCCTTCTTATTTCTTCCTTATTTTTCCTCTCGTCTACTACTTGTAATGATGTATTTCCTTCACTATTTCCTTCCCTCTATTCATTATTAGTCATCTTCCTGCTCTCTCTCTCTCTCTCTCTCTCTCTCTTCCATTAGAACTGAGGATTGAAAACCTGTCACAAGCTTTTATTTCATAAAGGCAGAATACTGGGAACAAAATGAGACTATGAGAACGCATATTTCTCCCACATGAGAGAGAGAGAGAGAGAGAGAGAGAGAGAGAGAGAGAGAGAGAGAGAGAGAGAGAGAGAGAGAGAGAGAGTCATATTTCCGCCAGCAGCTTATGTCTTTAGTTATTACGTAGAAATTCAAGTGAAATCGCTGAAAGTAACTGGCGAACACATCTGTTAATGTCCGTAGAATTAATTTTGATCCACCAAACCTTTACATGATAAATTGTTCAACGTAGGCTCAAAAAACAGCTCTTTTGTATTGTGGCGGTGTTATTGTTTTATGATGCTGGTACGCTAACTTGTGAAATGCGAAAAAGTTTGCACATTTTTCGCTGGCGTCATCCCGTAGCCTACAAATTCTTTATCTGATTCCGATACTGTGTGTACTGTGTATGATGCGTACCAACCATTTCCATATTTGTGTTAAGTGAACTGTGTGTGTGTGTGTGTGTGTGTGTGTGTGTGTGTGTGTGTGTGTGTGTGTGTGTGTGTGTGTGTGTGTGTATGTAGCTATCTATCAGTACATTTGTCTGCGTCTCCTTTCATTCCTCTCATTCTCTGTCGCCTTACTTTCTCTTCCTCATTTCTTCATCTGTCCCCATCCCTTGAGCCATTTTTGTCTCCTCTCTGATGCTCAGTATCATACCTCTCACTGGGTCCATTGTGTACCAAAAATAAGATTATATAAAAAAAATAAGGCTCACCTCTGCCTCTTCTTCCCCACTGCTATTTGTCCACTAAATTGGCTTAGGTGGAAGAGTGGGCAGGTAAACTCAGACATTTTTATGGTGGCTGGGAGACGGGCGAAGAACTGATAGTGTGTGATAGCTAGTTTTGTCTCGCCTGATGATAGATAATGTGGCTTTCGTGTCTCACTCACATTTCCTCTCACAAACTCACTTACATTTCCACTCTCACCTACTCCAACTTACTAATGTTTACTCACTCAGCCCTCCACACATAAAGATACATTGCCCTGACATTCTTTCCTCTCACTTTCTATATTTCCTTTCTTCTTTTCTCTGTATATCCAGCTTCTCACTCGAAATAAATCTTTTTCCCATCAGTGTTTCCCTTCCATCTTCTCTCCGGTTCATATCATTCCCGTATCGTTTTCCCCTCATGCTCTCTCTCTCTCTCTCTCTCTTTTGCTAGTAACTTCCCTCCTACTTTTTTTTTCTTCTTTGTCTCTAACATTGGCTCGCGTAATTGTTTTTTCCTGTTTGCTGCTCCACACTAGTCTCTCTCTCTCTCTCTCTCTCTCTCTCTCTCTCTCTCTCTCTCTCTCTCTCTCTCTCTCTCTCTCTCTCCCCTCCCAAGCCATCCCAAGCAACTTTTGTGTGTGTGTGTGTGTGTGTGTGTGTGTGTGTGTGTGTGTGAAATCCTGAGCCTTTCGTACCCTACTGTATTATCTTATCTAACCTGTCCATTTGCAGGGCTTCATCTAGTTAGCCTACATATGGACACTCTATCCCCGATGCACGTCCCCCCCATATCTCTCTCTCTCTCTCTCTTTCTCTCTCTCTCTGTCTCTCGTCCTTCCCTCCTTTTCCAGTTTTACTGGCTCTGTTTTTCTTGTTCACATTGATCCTCCGTGCTTCCCTGTCACGGTCTTCTTCCCTACCGTCGCCTCTTCTTCCCAGTCCTTCCTCAGCTTCTTCCCCTTCTTCTTCATGTATCATCTTGTTTAGACTTTTTGCAAGGTTTTAAGTTTATAATAAAAAGCAACAAAAAAATCAGAAGTATTAGGCCTATAAAACAGTTTTGGAATTTTAATTGTCTTAACTTTGCCGTATTATTTTCAAAACATAAATGAAGCAGAGTGAAACGAAATTTTTTTTTCGCCAAACGTCGGATCGACTTAACGTCATGTCTACTAAAAGTTCTGTCGATCATACGTGTTTCGGCCCAACATCCATTCTACCAGTCGTCCGTCGGCCGAATATCCTCGGCCAAACGACCTTCGGCCTAACGAACGTCTATTAAGCGACCGGAGTCTTCTGTCTAACTTCTCCCCTTTTCCAAACTTCTTTCCACTCCCGTCAGTGTAGTGTAGATTTCTTTCCATTCAGATGTTCTGTAAATATTTTCCTACCAGTTTTTCCTGTCTCCTCTAATCCCCCGCCATTGGCCTCTGGAATTGAATTAATCATTCTCTATTCGTTCCTCCTTCATTCACCCTCATTATGCTTCTTTATCTAGTTATTCAAGCCGGTTCTCTTTCACGCGGCTCTGAAAATCGTAATCCCGGGAACGATTCGGGTAGGCAATTTCGCTTTACCTCTTCATTTAGGCGATTTTGGAGGGTTTGTGGTTGTAGTTTTGGACCTGGTTGGAAAGGTAGGCCTGGCTTTCCCTACAGCTTAATGTGCCACTTCACTTTCCATTATCTGTAAAGCTATTGGTGGCTCTTATATGCAGTTACAATGACGCCTTTTGTTATGTGAATGGCTTGAAATGCACATGTTTAATTCAGATAAGCATTCGACTTTACTTTGCAGTCAGTCAGTGTACACAGAAACATTACTCCATTTAGTGTGGAGAATTAATCATAAAGTAATTGTCCCCACACAGTATATGCACAGGTACCGTATATCTAAAACACACACACACACACACACACACACACACACACACACACACACACACACACACACACACACACACACACACACACACACAACAGAAACGCCCCATCATCCCATAATCCCCGTCTAGGAACAATATTGGTCCCTGCCCCTCAGAAGGAGCCGGGAGATGGAGCAGATGTGGCGGAGAAGGAGGGAAAGGAAGAAGTGGAGAGAGGGATTAGGAGAGGAGGAGGAGGAGGAGGAGGGCGAACGGGGGACGAAAAATGAGAGAGGGATGAAGGGTGGAAGTGTGAGGAAGAAAAGACACGAAGGAATCCGATGAGGCATAGAAATGGGGGGTAAGCAAACGTGGAAGGAAAATGTGGAATATGCAGGAGATATGGATGGAAGGGCTTATTTGATACGGATGTGAGGCAGGAAGTGGAGAGGAGGAGGAAGAGGAGGAGTGAGAGGGAAACAGATGAGGATGCCTTTGAGGGAGAGGAAAAGAAGGGAAAACACTGGGGAGGCTAGCAGCGTAGGTGGATAAATGAAGAGGAGGGCCTGTGGAGGAGGGAAAATAAAGATGAGAGACGAGGGAATAGCAGGGAAAAGTGTTGGATGAAGGAGGGTGTGAAAATGGAGAAAAAAGATGGAATATGGGTGAAGGAAAAAAGGAGGAAGAAAGAGAGAGAGAGAGAGAGAGAGAGAGGAATATCTGGTTGGAAAGATTGGAGAGCTTGATGTATGTGTGGGATAGAGATGAACCTGATGATCAGTGAGAAGGATGGAGGGATATTTTATTGAAGAGATATGAGGTGCAAGACAAGGCATAAAGACTAAGAATACCATACATACGCAAAGTGTGGAGTCTGCATTAGTGGTAGAAGTAGTGTTAACCCCAGATTCATGTGAAACGAAAACCCTGTGGACTGCAGGCCGAAATTATCCTCATGTTGCATTTCGCCATCCTTTCAGGGGATGGGAAGGGAGTTGAGGGACGTTTATATAACCGGGCAGAGGAGTCGCGCTCAGTTATATCGGTGCCACCACGTGAAGGCATCTCCTTCCAGCACCTTTGGACCCTGTAAACAAAGCAATAACTTCCAGACTGGTGACTGGTGATCTGACTCAGTGAACCTGGAGAAGTTACCGAGTGTCATGGAAACTGAAGGCCAGACGATGCTTAGGGAACGAGTGGCACAGACTCCAAGGACGACTAGGTGTGTGTGTGTGTGTGTGTGTGTGTGTGTGTGTGTGTGTGTGTGTGTGTCTGTGTGTGTGTGTGTGTGTGTGTGTCTGTGTGTGTGTGTGTGTGTGTGTGTCTGTGTGTGTGTGACAGACAGGCAGAGAGACATACAAACAGACAAATAGACAGAAAGAGAGAGACATACTGAGAGAGAAGGAGTTGCATGGTAAGTGAAATAGAGAGAGAGAGAGAGAGAGAGAGAGAGAGAGAGAGAGAGAGAGAGAGAGAGAGAGGAGAGTAAGTGGTGCTCTAAGGAATCAGTGAATATTGAAAGGGGTGTGTGAGTGGTGTGTCTGAGACGTGTGCAGAATAAGAGAGATGTCTGAGAGACGAGGGAGATGTCTGGGGCCCCGAGAGAGAGAGAGAGAGAGAGAGAGAGAGAGAGAGAGAGAGAGAGAGAGAGAGAAGAGATGGAGGTTTGGGGCTAATTTCCAAACTAATTAGGAATAAAAGGGTTTGGCAATTTTTTCTTGGAGGTTTGAATGAAGAGGAAATAGAAGTTTGGCCTTTTTTCTTTATGATTTTGTCTGGGAACTCTGATGAGTGTTTTCGTATTTTTGTATTTTCCTCATTAATTATTCTAGACCGTATATACCCACCGAGATTGACAATGGTTAGGATAACGATGGTGATTATGACGACATTGATTTATTCAGTTACTTTTTCTTCTCTCCGTTTACGCCTAAGATTTCCTTTGGTATACATAATAGAAAGAAATGAAAGGGAAAATGTACGTGTGTGCGTGTTTGTCTTTTTAACTAGTATCATTCTTTTAGCCACAGTTTTTCGCCCCCAGCTGACTTTTCATCGGTTATTTTAGGTGATTTGCATATTAACTTGTCTCTCACTGCTGGAAGTCGACTGTTCCCAGGCAGTATCAGGAATAACTTCATTACCCCATCCACGTACCCATCTGTCTCATTATCCACTGACCACCTGTTGCGCTGCCCCACAAATTTCAGCCCACCACTTATCTACCACTCAATTCCTACTCTCATTTCACTTACAGGGTTAACAGGAAAGGTTAGGTGAGCTGCTTAATTAGTGCGGGACCACCTGGGTTACCTGACTGACTCCCTATCACCATTTCTCTCTCTCTCTCTCTCTCTCTCTCTCTCTCTCTCTCTCTCTCTCTCTCTCATGTACGTGTAAATGCATGTTGTGCAGCTAACGTTTAGTAATTTCATAATAATGTGTGCGCTGTCTTTTAAGTATAATACTGACTTTCTAGCTTTATTATGAAGTTTCAGGCTTTTAAATCCTACAGGCTACAGTTTCTTGTTGTTTTTCTGTAAGACGTTTTTTCCAGATCGTCTTTCAAGACCTGAAGAAAAGCCTCTGGTAACAGCAAGAATTAAAATAATTGTGCCGTCGTAAAAAAAGGGTTAATTTGGTTTCGGTATTACGTTACTACATGAAACATAGAGGCTGCTAGTTAGGTTTTTCATTTCCCATGGTGATGAAAAATAGAACGTCTCTCTTGGAATGTAAGGTACTGCAGATTGTAAATGGTAAATGACGCAGTTTACCTGAGGAGGAAATTAAGGGGATAATCCACAAGACCAGTGCCACAGACTTGCAAACTTCAAATCTCCATTCACTCCGAAACAAGCATGATCGTAATAATACTCGTAATTAGTAAAAAATTGTTACCGTCCGTGAGTTTTTTTTTATCTCATTAACGAGGTTATTATTAGCGAACTGAATGGTCGAGAAGAACCAGTGAGAAAGACAGAATGGGTAGGACGGAAGAACTAGCAGGAAGATCCGATGCAAGATGATGAGTAAGGGAGGAGATAATTTGGCGCAAAGAAAAAAAAAAAGAGAAAAACGAAATAAATAATGAACAGGGAAGAGAACGTGAAATGACATTAAAAACTTATGTAAAAGAACTGTGAAAGAGTCAATAAAAGAGAAAAGAGCAGAGGGAGAAAATACTATGGAAATACAAAGAGTTTATATCAGTCCGTAAGACATCCACTGCAGATCCAAATCCTCTTGATGAATGGAAAATGACACTAAGCTGTAGCCTTTCTTTAAGCTGGCCAGTTACGTGTCAGCAGGGGCCATTGATACATAAATCTCAGACGCTCGCTGACACTAATGGCTGTTGGTGCATCAGTTCGACAGTTCCGCCATACTCACACCAACAGATGAATACAATAGGTATCAATCGTCACTGAGCTCGCAACAATAGCCCTGTATCGTGACCTGGAACAGTAGCCCTCGCACCAGGACGGTTTTGTTGGGTATAGTATAGTAGAGGATGCGCACCACTGTGGATCAAGGGAAAATCTTTTGTGCCCCAGTGTTGCAGGTTTTACGCGGCTGGCTTTTCTTGGAACATCGTTAAAACCTCTTTAAGCCACCCACATCCACGTCGCCTCACTCTTTACCCTTCTCGCTCACACCCACGAATAGATGAACCATTAACACTTTCGGCGAACCTGCTCACTACCAACACATTGCTTCTTACTCGTACTAGTGCTCTCGTCATGCCTTCAGAATAACATTCCAACTTTTACTCACAGTGTGGCATGAGCTTATTTCACAAACACAATAAATATTCTCACAAGCACATCATACAAGTCATAGCCTTGGTGTTATTCATAGTCTGACTCCCTACCACCCACACAGGCTGGTAGGTCCACACAAACTCACACAAATTCTCCTGTCAAGAGTTTCAATTACTACTGCCACTGGCCTTCCATTCCGATCAAGTTTGAATCTAGCTCGGTATGGCAATAGCATTGTGTGCCTGTGCTGCGTCTCAGTCACACGTTGGCCAGGCTTGGTAATGTGTCGGAGTGGCAGTTGTTTGGTGGTCGGCCCTTCGTGCCTTGCTGCTTCTCAGTCACACGTCTGTCTAGCCTGGCAATATGTCGGTGTGGCAGTGGTCTGAAGGTTCTCCTTTTGTGTTTCTCCTAAGTCATATGTTTGGCAGGCTTGGCAATGTGTTGGTGTGGCATTGGTTTGCTGGTCGTCCTTTTGTGTCAGTACTGCGCCTCGGCCACACACGTGCCGGGCCTGGTAATTAATGTGTCGGTGTGGCAATGGTTTCTTGGTTATCTCTTTACTGTGTCTCAGTCGTACGTCTGCCTGGGTCGGTAATTTATCTTTGCCACCTGCCAGTGATCACCCTGCTCACTGAGATCAGACCCTGTCATAGAATTCGATAGAATTTTCATAATCATTATGCAGGAGTTTCTGTAAAAACAAAAACAAAAAGTAGCATCAAGACACACACATTATTGCTCGTCACACACAACTTCACATACCCCTTGCTTATAGATCACTCTTCAACGAATGTCAGTTTTAAATTGAATCATCGCACGAGAGAGAGAGAGAGAGAGAGAGAGAGAGAGAGAGAGAATGGACATAATTAATAACTGGCGTTGTGAAGTGTTAATTCTGCTTGTCAGCAGTGAGAGGAATAAAAGGCCAAAAGTAATATACCCGTATATTTTGATATTCGCCTTTTTATTTCTTCACTGTTTTTATTACCCATTTATCCTTTCCCTCATTTTCCCTCTCCCCCCTGTCCCATCCTTCACTAGTTCCTGTATCGTAAATTAGGATCATACGCTTAGTAAATAAGGCATACATGTCTTCCCTCCCCTCCCCTCCTCCTTCCCCTCTCTCTCTGCGTGCAGTCTCAACCATTTTTTCGTCTTAGCTATTTTTACACGTCTGACCCTTATAATGGGCGGTCTGATGGTGGTGATGGGTATGTTGACACACACACACACACACACACACACACACACACACACACACACACACACACACACACACACACACACACACACACACACACACACACACACACACACACACACACACACACACACGTGCGCGAGCGTGCGAATGAAAGAGGTGTACCGTACCTCTAGTGGAGTTGCACTGTTTCTTTTTCTTGTGTGTGTGTGTGTGTGTGTGTGTGTGTGTGTGTGTGTGTGTGTGTGTGTGTGTGTGTGTGTGTGTGTGTGTGTGTGTGTGTGTGCGCGTGTGTGTGCGCGCGCGCGCGCGCTTCCTCATTCTTTCCCTCCCTCCCTAATCATGTCAACAGTTCACGTCCAAACAGTCTTTCGTAATACATAAGCAAATTCATTAATTATCCCCTCTCTCTCTCTCTCTCTCTCTCTCTCTCTCTGTGAATGGACCCCACTTCCGTTGAATCTCGTATCCCCGTTAATAGGTCCCGCAGACTCTAATTAAGAAACCTACAACTGTTAGGTAATTATTTTCCACCTCTGCACTAATTGCTGTCTTCTTCTTGTAGTCATCCTCTGCTTCGTCTGGGAGGTGAGTAATTGGCTGTTTCGCTGTTTCATTTTAAGAGAAAGAGAGAGAGAGAGAGAGAGAGAGAGAGAGAGAGATGTATGTGAAAATAATGACAGGCATCGGTAAATGTGTTTTCCCCATTGCATTTACGATATTTTTCGTTGTATTATGTTTTTTTTATACACTGCACCTGTTTTATTTTTCACGCCAGGCAAAATTTCGTCATCAGACCTCACCTATATTATATTTTTTCTTCCATGGCCGCAAAACCAGGGTCTGTTCTACTCATCTATAATAATAAAGGCGTGTTTGTATGTTTGTTACCTATAAACTCGGCCGCCTTAGGGTCTACCTCCACATATGATACATATTCTGAATCAGCATGATCAAGAATATGTATCATATGTATGTTGAAAAATTACAATGGGTTTTTGGCCGAAGGCTCAATCAGCCCTCAGGAGGTGGCCGAAAAAGTCCTCCTTCTGGCGGACTTTTTCGGCTAGGTCTTGATATAAAGTTTTCAGTAAAGATGCATTTCATGGTTTTAATGAGGATGTGGACGAGAGAAATTTAATAACGGAATAAGGTTATCTTGCATGGAAACTCGAGAAATGGTTCTTGGTCTAAGCTAGTTAATTACGTTCTGACCCTGGCTCTTCCTCCACTTTTCACTCCTACTCCACTCTCCACTCTCACTCCGCTTCCCACTCTCACACCACTACCCACTCTCATTTAACTCCCACTCCCTTCTTGATAATCTTTCATCCCTGTTCCAATCCCATTTAATATCAGTTTCTCAAATTATATGATTTCATTTTCTCAAATTTTGATGGAGATTCTCTAGTTTCTCTCAGGCTCAACATATCATATGATCCGGTGCGGCACATAACTTTTGCACGATAGTTCACGAAGAGGGCTACAGTTTTTTTGACATGAAGACTTAATGTTTCCTCTTCTATATATTAGCAAAATGCAGACGGGCACATCAGAACAAGATCTTGCACATTTAGGCGTGCACACACATTAATATATATATATATATATATATATATATATATATATATATATATATATATATATATATATAGAGAGAGAGAGAGAGAGAGAGAGAGAGAGAGAGAGACAGATAGATAGATAGATAGATAGAGATAGATAGATAGATAGATAGATATACAGTATATATCCATACATATACTTGCCAAATTGCTGAATTCTTCCCTGAATTGATAATTTATTGTTATTACGGCACGAGTGTAATCGATGATGATTATAATAATTACAGTTATAATAATAATGATAATAATAATAATATAATAATAATAATAATAATGATAATAAAATAAAATAACAGTGATACCCCAGTCTTCGAGAGGTCGATTTTGGAGAATCATTGAATGAACTCGTAAACTAGATGTTAGTTTTATTTCCATAAAGTAACACCGATTACGTACGTTCTTCGGTTTAGAAAAGCTTCGCTAAGGTAGAAAATCTAGCTGTAAACCTAATTAAGCTGAATCTGCTGCTGAAATACTGAACTTCTGTATTAAGAATGTTTCTCTCACCCCATATGGTACCAGTAAAATTCTGAGTCTCAGTTACTACACCTTTTCAAGATTTACAGGGCACTAAGTAGTTTACGACGATAATTCATGCAATCAGGTTTTTCCCCCAAGGAGGAGTAGTAAACATGAAGAGTTCTGCGCTCTCATTCCCTTGTTTTACCTGCGGAAAAAATATATATCACTTACGACTGGCATTTCATTGTATGTTTCTTTGTGAATGATTATGCTGACTTTCACTCGTAATCCTGGTAACATCACGCTGGCCCACAAGCAGACACATGTACAGAGTATACTGTATCTACTGTATTGATTAACCTGACGCACCACAGACAGACAGACAGACAGACAGCGTTCCTTGAATTTGTTTTCCCCCTGGTGGAATTTAGGCACCCTGCTTCTGATCTTCATAATTAGATCTTGGCAAGTTACGCGCATCTGAATCCACAATATGTTAGGGAACGCGTCCCTTGTATTAAATCTTATTACCATATTCACAGATGAAATTAGACTCTGAGGTAGATTTAGAAGCGAGACATGTTTGGGAAACACACTCGTGTGTGTGTGTGTGTGTGTGTGTGTGTGTGTGTGTGTGTGTGTAATTCACCGGGTCGGTCAGGATCACTTGATGTTCGTGATCGTCAACTTTTACCCTCCCGGAAGGGAGCTGAGAGCTCATACAGTCCGATCTAAGGGCAAGGCTGTGACCTTCACACAGGCACACACCCGTCCCCTTTGCTCAAGGGGGACAGTAACCACCCACTTCGTCAGTGAAACTTTTCGCAACCTGAGCGAGGCGCGAACTCCCGTCTACCAGATGGCAAGCGAGAACGCCACCACTGAGCCAGTGAGCGGTGTGTGTGTGTGTGTGTGTGTGTGTGTGTGTGTGTGTGTGTGTGTGTGTGTGTGTGTACATTCGTAGTTTAATATGGCACGTGTGTTTGCATATTTTTATGTACATATGGAAGTGTTTTTTCGCATATGCATGAGTCTGTGATGTGTGTGGATATTATATATGCCTCACACCAGCACCTCTCTGCTCAAGATCCTTTTTGGAATATTGATGGTTATATATTCAAAGCGTCGCTTCTCAAATTCAGTTAAGTCTGGTTAAACAATAAATTGGATTTTACGCCGTAACAAAAGAGATCTGCATATGTTTTGCTGTCTCTCATGGCCTGAATATTTATACAAAACTGCTCACTTTTTTAATGTGGAGAGAGAGAGAGAGAGAGAGAGAGAGTAATTTTTTTTACGCTCACATAATCAATGACTGGATCAAAGCTAACCACGCTCTTGTGATTTAAAAAAAAAAAGAATATTAGCATAGGTAATACACATGCATATTCACACCCACTCACTCATCACACGCTGTCACCCCGACGCCTGTTCCCTCTCACTCATTCCTTCCAACACACACACACACACACACACACACACACACACACACACACACACACACACACACAATCCTATTTGTCCTGATTTTATTAGTCTTTCAGTCGAGAATATCTAAATTTACGTAACATAAGTCAGTATTAGGAAAAATGAAGCATCTTGCCTACATGAATTTTGTGTTGCCGTAGAGTAGCTGTATTTTTGTGTAATGGTATTTAATTTTCCGTTAATCATGTATCCATTCAGATCTGTCATCATTAATCCGGCTGTCAAAACTTCATCCATACATCAGTCACCCTGTTCAGTCATTCCTCCTTCCACTCATCTGGGTATTCATTCATCATTTACTCATTTACCCATTCATCCACGTGTTCAGTGTCTGTCGTCAGTCTCCCCATCAACTCATTCTTCCAAGTGTCTTCATATTGATTCGTGGATCCCCGTGTCTCTCTATCTACGTGTCTTTTCATACATCCGGCAACTCAGTTATCTATCTGTACTTCAACTCACAAATCAGTTCATCTGTCCATGTATCAGCTCACTTATCCATCAGTCCATTTTTTATTTATCCATTCGTCCCTCCATTTACCCATCATTTCCTCCATCCAATATCCATTCAGTAACTCGTTCAGCTGTCAGCTCCAGTTCATCCATCAAGCCAGTCACCAACTCATGTAGTCAACAGCTCATCATCTCATTCATCCACCCATCCATCCGTCCATCCATCCATCGTAGCCAGCAATCAACCCATCATCCATCCATCATCCATCCATCCATCCGTCCATCCATTTATTCGAACCCATCCATCCATCCATCCATCCATTTATTCGAACCCATCCATCCATCCATCCATTCATCCATCCAGGTGTCCGTCCATGCGTGAGTCCTTCCTATATATATATATATTTATGTACCTTATTTAATTAGTGTCCGTACCATGAATGGCACACACTGAACTTATTTGCTACCGGCCTTTGTGGTGTCACGTGCACAATACATCACACTCATCAAAGATACATCAAATTAATCAACGTTGTTATTCTACAGTACAGCACACTGTTCTGTTATATATAGAATTCTCACTAATGCGTAACATTGGCCACCGGTTTATTCCATCATTTTATAGTATATATATGCCACAGTTCAAGACACATCCAGTATTCAGCGATTGCTCACACTAATCATCCAGCACACTTCAGTATTTAGGAGAGATAACACCATTTAGAAATACATGTCTGTGTTCTGTGACAAATCACACATCTCTACAATAAATCAGCCGTCCCACAGAATAATCTTCGGGTCAGCACATTTTCACTTCATGCGCTAATATAAATTCACTGCCTTAGAATATGAGAGTCATATCATGTATTCGATATGAACGTTGGTATTAGCGCCGAAGTGGTGACATATCAAGGTGTGTGGCACGTAGGTGGGGGAAAAATCATTGCTATCTCATGTTCTAACGCAGCATATCACATTATACCAAGATATAATTATTACACTGTAGAACGATACAAAACACTCTTCCCTTATACGTTACGCTGCAGAACGATTTTTCACACAGTAAAAGTACTGTATACATTACATTGGCAGTGTACATTATACCTCATTGCATTTCACTAATGGAACGATACATTGCTCTACCACAGTGCATCACACAGTCGGATGGCCTGTTATATAGTGTCACAGTATTGTGCCTTTCCCAGCAGCACGTGACATCAAACTGTTATCAAACTTTTGAATTATATATATTACACAGTACCACAGTTCACCACAATAGCACAGCAGATTGCACTATATTTTGCAGTGCATCACAGTCTACAAAGTCATATCACAATACGTCTCACAAACAAGCACATTTCTCTGTACGGTCTGTTACCGTGGCTTGCAGTATAAAACGGCATATTGTATATTTGATGGGCACTAAAAGTAACCAATATTGTCCCCGCATGCAGCAGTGTGGGGGGTGTAATATTTTGCTGTGTGTGTGTGTGTGTGTGTGTGTGTGTGTGTGTGTGTGTGTGTGTGTGTGTGTGTGTGTGTGTGTGTGTGTGTGAGCAAAACAAATACAGCTTTAATCCGATTTTAACCAATCATACTAGAGGGTTTGAACGTCAGCCGTGGGGTTTATTTATTTCCAGAGCAATGGGTTAAAGGTCGGGGTCACGTGGCAAGGTTCACTTAAATAGCAGTATCCGATTATGACATGAGTTAGACGAAAAATTGAGAGTAAGACAAGGATGTAATTCAGTTTCGGAAAACCAGTAGGAGACCATGGCCGTAAGGGAAGGTCAAATATTCCACCATATTCCTCAAGCGTTTTTATCAGATTTTAAGCAAAGCTGGTGAAACGGTTGAGCCTCAGGCAAGAATGCAGGTGGGGAACAATAGGTCAGAGGCCAAGGTCTCAGGATAAGGTCAACTCAAACAGTTTTTTCGGTGGAGGGGCTGAAGGGCTGGAATTTGTGGAAGTGTTAAGGGTAGGCTGCAGACAAGAATTAAGGAATTTGATTTTTGTTACACAGTCGAAGTTCAAGACAAAGTAACGTAGTGGGACTTTCTGACTGTTCCTCCTTGTCTTGAAAGTGTCTGAGAAATGATCAAGGAATTTGTTAAAGACATCATGTAATTTCAGCGTTCAGAATATTGAATACTACACACTCCACCCACACACTCATCAGAAAAAAAAAAATGGTGCTCTCGACTTCAGTTCCTCTCACGCACAATGTTATCGCTATATGAGGTTTCTGCCTCTGGCTTTGAAGTTTGTGTGTCTGTAATTAGCTTAGAGAGAAGGGATAGCTGCTTCCATCACTTTCCGTTTGCGGATTTACTGTGTACCTTGGCCTCTCTTCGTAACTCGGCCTCATTTTGCTGCCTTCTGTCTCTTCGTATAGTATCTCAGCCTCACTTTGTATCTTGTTCATTTTATTTTGTAGCCATACTTTGTGCCTTACCTTTTATCTCAGCCTCACATTGTTTCTTGTTCTCTTTGTATCTCAGCCACACTCCGTATCTTTTTGTACCCCAGCCTGACTTTGTATCTGAGCCCTTCTTTATATCTTACTTTCTTTGTATATCAGTATAATGTTGCCACTGTCTTGTCCTCGCTGCCGTGTCTTCCCTCTTGTGTGTGTCAGTATTTCCTCTACTGTACATCTGTTCCTCGAAACCAACCGCCCACCTTCTTCTGGAATGCCATTTTATTTTTATTCCTTCTCTTTCAGTTTCCCGTCATACATTTCTCCTTTTTCATTGCTCGCAGGTTTTCGCCTTTTCCTTATCTACTATTTTCCCTTTTCACTGGTCTTCGCAACCATCGTTTCCTATTGTATTAATTTATTTAATTATTTATTTTTGCTGATCTTCTCTTCTAGGGTTTCCCTGCTTCATGTTTCCGATTGAAATAAAAGTCTTCGACTATGGATTACTTGTATGTATGTCTTCTTTATTTATGTATTTATTTTTCTTGTACACACATCCTTGCCTGTTTTCAGATTTTCCCATTCATGGATGCCTTCTATTTTGGTCAGCCCTCCTTCATTGTCATTTTCATTCTTTGTTCTCATTCACCTTCCTCCTGTTTTCCCTGTTTCATTCTGTTGCTCACCCCCTTCCAGCTAATACCCCTTTTGCACCATATATTATGTTGTCACCGACGTTTATCTTCCTTTATCACTTCCCCAACTCTTACCACTGAAACATACTGTCACTTCTCTTCCTGCCAGCCCATTTTTATGTCACACGTCCTTTTGGTATCATTATTCTCTCTCTCTCTCTCTCTCTCTCTCTCTCTCTCTCTCTCTCCAATCACCATTTATCGCCTCTTCCTCCCCAGCAGCTTTCTCTTTCTTACCTCCAGTTCTTTCTTCCTTCCCATCAGTTCTTTCTTTCTTCTCCCCATCTCTCGTTTTCTCACCTTCATCTTCCACTCCTTCCCCACCTACTGTCTTCCAGATCATCAATATTTTTCTCTCTTCCCACTAACTCTCAACCTTCTTCATGTCCTTTCCACCTGCTGACCCACATCGTCCCCGTCCCATTTTCTCCTGTTCCCTTCCCACGCTCTGTCTGTGGCAAGTACCTCCCCGATATTTTCCTTTTCAACCCTTCATCTCCACATGGCCTCTCTCTCGCTCATATACATACCTCTCCTTTGCACATTTATCGATATGCCTGCGTCGTCTCCCACCATTTCACTCACCTTTTCGAGCTACCATCTTCCCCACCTCTTCTTTTCCACCATCCCTCTCATATCTCCATCCACCAGTCATTCCATGTCCTCTCCTTCACGTTTCCCATTCACGTCGTTCTTCACTACATTTTCCACTAAATTTTCCTTCATCATTTTCCGTTCCCGCGTCATTGGTTTAATCTTCGACGTCTTCCCAGATTTTCACCACGTGTCTCTCATACCTTCTTGCCTCAAACACGCCTTCTTTCCACGCCGTTTCCCACCATTCCTCTCCCGTTTCTCACCAGCCTCTCCTCCTTTCTATCGCTTTTACCTCCTTCCCCACCAATCTCCAGCATTTCACTCACCCTAATTCCCCACCCATCTGCATTCGTCTGCCAATCTTCCAGCATTCCCCCTCACCATGTTCTCCATCCTCCTCACCTGGTACCCCTGTCGTCCTCATCTGGCCCTCAGCTCCCTCGAGACATTACCATGCTGATGAGAGGCAGCCCGAGTGTTGAATGTCAGGGACAAGGCCACACGCTTTCCCAGAAATGAACGTGAATAATCTTTAATGCCACCGTCTCTGTCATTATCAAGTGACGATAACTCCACATGTCTCTTATTATGCTAATGTCTCTGGCAACCTTCCTCCATGGAGGACAACCAGTAGACACGAAAACGAACTGGGCTTCCTGCCTTTAAACACGGTCATTCATTAACATCCTAAAGTTCCTTGCCTTAGCCATCTTTTGCCAGAATCGCCTGTCAGCCCTCCATGTGGACACTAACTCTTCTGCCACAGATAATAGCCTTTCGTGGTTTTTCTTCGACTGTTTTTTTTTTCCCAGCTTCTAAGACAGACAGTGTACCAAAGGAAACCCTGTCTGCCTTTCCTGCAGTCCTTTCCAGTGAAAACCTGCCAGTTTCACCATGCTGAAGCCATTAGCATTGTGCTCAGCAATTGTTCATCCCCTCCTGAGGGAGACTATGTATGACGAAGGGCAACGTATGTTCTTCCATCAAGACAGTCGCACCCACCATACAGCATACCTAGCCAAGCTCACTAACGTCTTTCAGAGTCAACCATTGAGCTCCACCAAATCCTTCAGTTCATCATATTCATCACAGTCCACATCGCCACCATGTCGCTAATACTTAGTGATTCAGGACATTAACCCCTCCGCGCTGGCTGTCACAGATGTAAGGGTGACGATCCCAGGGACATTGCACCGGTGTCCTTGCGTGTACGGATAAGGATTTTGCTCCAGGCTGTGAAACTATTTGATTCTATGGTGGTCGCACAAAATGTTGTCAGACTACCTATCTCAGTTTTCACGCCTCCCCTTGACCTGCCAGTCATCCTTACTCCGTGAATGAGATATTATGTGTGAGTTTGCGATCTTTTATGTTGCATTATTGATATATAGGGGACAACTAAATATGAAATGCGTAACGTGGATAATGCATTGTGATAATGTAAGTATTTCATGTAACTGTGAAGGAAGTTTGTGAACACGAAACATAATAGGCCTACATTATGTAATAAGAGAAAGCATGATTTACTATTTACGTAGTATGTAACGATATATTTTTGTGTTTAGCTCGAAAATATTAACTGAAGTTGTTTACGATATTAAGATGATTAATAACCAATTATTTCACACTAACAGTACGTATACAGTATAACGAAATTGGTATAGGTTGCATGAACTGCCAAGTTAGCAGGAAGTGCTAAATGTGCTATTAGCATCAGGAATAAACTTGTGCAAGATAAAAAAAAAAAAAATCATGTTCAGGATCAGTGTGATACACGCTACAATTTCACAAGGGTTGAGGTGGTGTATGAACGGGGAAGAGTGCTCAGCTACCGCCGTTCAGGAGTTAATGCTGAGTTCGGGTATGTGTATTCTGAAGGCCGTGCAGGGCTCCTACTTTAGGTAGTCCGGGAAAGGGGGTAAAATTTCTTGTCGCATCACTTATTGTGTTCATTAATACTTATTCCATTTGCTTGATAGAGGGTTCTGTGACAGCCTGACAGCGGATTGATATCCGACACACACACACACACACACACACACACACACACACACACACACACACACACACACACACACACACACACACACACACACACACACACACACACACACACACACACACACACACACACACACACACCTCATTTCCTAGCACAACATCAACAAGGGGGTGGAAGGAACAAGGCCAGGCATTCGCCTCATGCCAACACATTACACACACGCAACACATTATGCTGATATTTTAAAGTTGTAATTTTCTCACCCCAACCTGCCTTAATTTTATTCTTTGCCACCACCTAGCACCAAACACAAGTGCGTGCGTGCACGCACATACGCATGCAAAATGTTACACACATATCTATCTATCTATCTATCTATCTATCTATCTATCTATATATATATATATATATATATATATATATATATATATATATATATATATATATATATACTGTATATATATCGTTTTTAAAGATTCCAGCATGCTTGCATTCGTCGGCCTTGACCATCTAATGGTGGCTCTCCACGGCTCGATCTCTGGCAGTTTCACTATTGAGTCCCTTATCCCTGAGGTCACACTCAGTGACCTCGTCCCAGGTCTTTTTCGGTCTGCCTCTCGCTAACCTACCCCCAACATTAACACTTCTCACTTTCTGCACCCAATTATCATCCCCCATCCTCTCCACATGCCCAGATCATCTCAGTCTACCTCTCCTCATCACAACACCAATACACTCCAGTCCCATCCTGCTTCTAAAGAAAAGCAGAAGATTGGAAATGTAAAGCTAGATCAAGAGGAGGAGAGGTTAAAATGAGCGTGACATGGCGGCCGGCATGACTGTCCGGAGAGCAGCCAGCACGTACCCACCCACCAGCACACACACACACACACACACACACACACACACACCTATATATTATTTGCCTGTCTATCTATCTGTTTGCCTATCTGTCTGTATCTCTCTCTCTATATATATATTCTCCGGGCAGTCGTGTGCGACCGCCATGTCATGTCTTTTTTAACCTCTCCTCTTCTTGATCTGTCTGTACCTCTCTCATCTTCTGCTTTTTCTTCGTTCATTTACTTCCCTCCTTTTGTCCTTTATCCTTTCCCCATTCTCCCTCTTTGTCTTCTCCTCTCTTCTTATTACCCTTTCTCTTTACTCCTCCCTCCATCTTTCTCTCCTCGTCTCATATCACTTAGTCCCTTCTCTTTATCCGTTCCTTGTTCTCCCTCCATCCTCTTCTCTTTCCTACTTGTTTTGTCTACAAACCCTTCTCACCAGCTCGATCTTCCCTCTCTTACTTGTTCTATCGTTCTTTCTGTTTCCTCCTCTCTTCTTTCGCCCCTCCTTGTCCTTTCTCCTTTTCTTATATTTTCCCTGTGTCTCCCCCTGTCTTTATGACCTCTCTCTCTCTTTCCTTCTTTCCATATTTCTCTTTCCTTCTTTCCTTCTGACTCCAGTTTTTTTTTATCTCGCCGTCTTCTTCACCATTATTTCCCTCACCGTTCCAGCTTTCCACTCTGTTCTCACCATCTCGTCCTTCCTATTGTCATTTTTCCTACGATCCACCCTACTTCCTTCATGACTTTTTTTTTTTTTCTCTAATTTTGTCCTTTCACATTTTCTTTTCCTCTTTTTTTTCCCTCTCCCATTTCTTACCTCCTCATTTTTCCTACTTCCTCTCGTTTCTTTAATTTCTCAAGTTTTTTTCTGTTCTCAACCCTTTTCTTCTCTTTTTCCCACTTCCCCCCCCTCTCTCTCTCTCTCTCTCTCTCTCTCTCTCTCTCTCTCTCTCTCTCAACTTCCTCCACCCCCTGCTGCTGTCACTCTCCCTCTGGTTCAGAAACAAGTCAGAAATGGTGTCTAGCTTTCCGAAAAATGCAAGTACGGTGTTGGGGAGGGAGCTGGGACGAGGAGCAAGATATGTCTGTAGAAGAAGGAAAGTATTAGTGAAAAATAATTACGATATCAATAAGGAACAGATATGAGATTTAAAAGACAGGGACAGGAGGAAGAGGAGGAACAGGGGGATGGAGGGAGGGAAGAACAAGGTGGAGGGAGAGAAGAGCATGGTAGAAGAGAGAGATGCTAGAGGAAGGAAGTGAGGGACAGAAGGGAGGGAAGGACAAGGGGAACGGGGAAGAGGAGGAGGAGGAGGAGGTAGGTAAGAGTAGAAGCTAGGAAGAGAGGAAGGATGTAGAGAGGAACAGGAGATGGAGGAGAGTAAAGGATGAAGGGAGGACAGGAGGATAGAAGGGAAAACTTGGGGGGGGGGGTGTTCAGGAGGAAGAAAAAGAGGGAAAGGGTGTGGCGACAGGGAATAAGGAGGGAGGGGCAGGGGCAGGGGCAAAAGGGGAGAGAGGGACAGGTGGAATAGGGGGAACGACAGGGGAGAGTGAGGGAGAGAGAGATTTCATATCAGTTAAATAGAAATGCATTGCCTGTAAGCCCATACAAATAAAACCGGCCTAATTAACGCAATATTTTTATATGCATTCAACTCTGGCAGTAATCTTAGCATCCCATCCTCATGCAAACAGACGGCATTGTGTGTACAGCGCAGACACACACACACACACACACACACACACACACACACACACACACACACACACACACACACACACACACACACACACACACACACACACACACACACACACACACACACACACACACACACACACGTCACGTATTTGCAATATCGCCGACTGCCTGTGGCAAAAAATGCAGGGATATCATGCAATGCCTGCACAGTGGAGGTGGCAGTCAGTGGTATTGGATTTAGCTAATCTTGTGCACACATTGATAAGCAGCGAAACCCATTGCTGGGAATCGAATCCAGTACCATCCCTCACCTTCAGCTTGAAATCTATCGCAAGACACTTGGTTCAGCAACATAGTCTTCTACCACAAGCTCCCACCTCATCCTCATTCAGTGTATCACCTATTTACCTGACAGAATCTAAAATCACGAATGCCTGACAATATTTGTGTGTTTGCAGTGTGTACCCAAGCAGAATGGGAAATATTTCTGACGTTATGTTAAGTTCCTGCATATCATCCAAGATGGAAGTTATCCTGATAGGACGACATGCAGGGAGGAGAGAGATCTGGTGAGAGGAGAGGTGAGGAGGGGAGAGACGAAAGAAAAGAAGTGGTGAAAGAGGGCTGGGGAGAAAAGAGGTAGAGGAAGAGGTAGGAAAAACACCATGAGTACTGTCTGGGAGCAGGATGAAGGGTTAGAGTTTCAGCAGACATCCCACAAATTCACTTGCATTCATTTCAGTGACCAGTACTATACAGTAGTTGATAGGTGTAATCACTATCTTCCTCTACTTCATTGTGTGTGTGTGTGTGTGTGTGTGTGTGTGTGTGTGTGTGTGTGTGTGTGTGTATGTGTATGTTATATTTTGTAATCGTTGGTCACAAAAGTCTTAGACATCTCTGAGAAGCGCTATAATATGAAGCCAGATGACAAACTTGGCCGGTGGGGAGTTTTGTGAGGAGAGATGAAGTTCGTAACTCTGGCCGGATGGCTGAATTGGAAGTGGTTGATGGCCAAGAGTACTGAGGCTCGCCGATTGGACGCCAGTTTCTCTTTCGCTCCGAGGCAAAGAGTCCTCATCCATACATATGTATTTGTGTGTGTGTGTGGAGGGAGGGTAACATGCTGGTTCTTCCTCGTGTTGCTACTGCTGGGACATACTACATTGGATATGTGGGTTGGTGATGAGTGGTTGGGTACGGGGATAACAGGCGCACTGGTGAATAGGCCACTGAAAATGTACAGTTAGTCCTTGGTGGGTATTAAGTAAATCATCCCATGAGGAGGAAATGGGTCCATTATGGCGACAATTAAATCCTCCCATTGGTGGAACATACCTCAGCTAAGAATAAAAAAGGCTCCTTGAAGGGATAGTACGTCTGTAGGGGAATAGATATGTTCCCCGTGAGCAAGACGCATAGGTGATGGTGGAACAGGTATGTCCTCCCCCTCCATAGCAGTTAAATAGGTCCATGGGAAAATAGATCTCTCCCATATAAGCGGGAGTTGATCCAGGGAGGAAAGGTTAGTTCCTCTTGTATGGGGAAACAGGGCAACGAAGGATTCGGGAGAGAGAGAGAGAGAGAGAGAGAGAATATATCATTTTCTTCCTTCTCCGGGGATGACCACGTGTCCTCCGTTTCCCCGAAGGTGTTTGCCTCTCGTCTCCCTGCAAGTAATTGGATCCGTCACTTCACTGCCTAAAAAATAAGAAGTCTGAGGAGAGAGAGAGAGAGAGAGAGAGAGAGAGAGAGAGAGACACACACACACACACACACACACACACACACACACACACACACACACACACACACACACACACACACACACACACACACACACACACACACACACACACACACACTTTCATCTGCTCCACAGCCATCCTAGTCTTCTCGGTCTCTTGTACAGACTTAAGGATTACAATTCTAAACGGGCCCTTTTTAACAGGATTTATTTTGCTTATTACATCTTTTTATCTTTATTTATGTTAATGAAGTAAGCAATGGCGATATTAAAACGATAAAGACGCATACAAGAGAACGTTAAGGTGTAAAATGAAGAATAAATCGCTAATTAATAAATGCTTGGAAGTCTACTAGGCCACTTAAAGAGCCAGGCAGGTCTGTCGTGCAGTCCGACTCACCGTACCCAAGAAAGAATTTGCTGGTATCGTCATCGATCTCCCACAGGCTCCTAGGCAACCCCGGATTAATTTGCACCTTCAGTAGATAACGCACTTTTTAATATCATTCTAGCTACTGCAGATAGGCAATGGTCTGTGAGGAACGCCTATGGTCAGTAATGAAGCAGTGAATGAAGTGAGTGATGGTTGAGAATGAACAATAACATGAAAATGTAGAAGTGCATAAGGTATCAAATTTCCAACATGCAGTGCGAGTGGCTGGGAGGATGGAGTGGGGAGAGGAGGGGCAGGAGCAGTCTTACCACCAAGATAAATTACTCCTTCCCCCCCACCCCCTCCCCCAGCACACCCCACACACCCTTTATGGTCGGGCGTGTAGGTGGGGGTCTCGCTGAAAGCACTAGGTTTTTTATTGTTTCCTGCACAAGATGTGAAAAATATAGTAACAACATTTGCTTACTTTTCTGTATTTTTTAATGAGAGAGAGAGAGAGAGAGAGAGAGAGAGAGAGAGAGAGAGAGAGAGAGAGAGAGATTTAAGCCTTCATACTGCCAACATCGTCCAACATAACCAGTCATAATCATATCCCTCCACTCCTGTCTCAGTTCATCCCAGCTAATGTTGGTAATAAATTCAGAGAGGCCTGAAAGCACAAGTAATAGCCATTATTATTATTATTGTTATTATTATTA
>NC_136977.1:59853503-59908503 GCF_032717465.1 Coenobita brevimanus
AGTTTGTGAGATAGAATGAATGTCAGAGTAGAGCATTCGAAGTCTGTACTGTACCTGTCAGGGTCTCTTTGCCAGTGAAATGAATGTGAACAGGACGGTGAAACCTCGTGTAACTGGTGGGGAGGGGTTGAGTGATGTCTAAGAGTTTTTAACGAGTGCTGGACTTAGGTGAGGTTTATTCGTGGAAAATGGGACTCTGGACTTAGTCGTGGATTGACTGCGGGAGGGGGTCGTGATTATAAGCTGAGCCAGATTGCTAGGGTATGAAGTGAACCGTCTCGCCTATAGATAACATATATAACAGACGTCCTTTTATAACCAAGCAGAGGAAATTCTTCGGCTTAGCTTGTGTTTTGCCAGTAAGATAAATTAATTGTTGAGAAAGAGGTGTTAGAAACTCCCCTAATCCCTTGACCACACCAACACCTTGCATGGTATATTAAGCTCTTGGGAGCATTAGACAATTATATGTATTTTTGGAGAGACCGCTCAAGGTGAAATGGCTAATGAAGGCCAAATCTTACCCTCCAATATGGAAAGTCTCCCGTAAGCTGAATAGAATCATCTGCAGATATGAAGAATAACAGAGAGGAAAAAAATCTTAGTATTGAAGGAATTATGCTAGGGAGACTACTGGCCTCCTGTGTCGTTTGTGAGGCCTGCAGTAACACCAGCTAGACAAGGGTGGTGTTGTGGCTGGTTTGATTGGTCTGTACGTGGAGGTTCCTGGAACAAATTGCAGAGTGAACTGGCTTTGGGCTTAGAGTTTCATTCCTTTGTAGTAAGATGGTGTAGAATTGGGAGAGGCTTTGTCGGGTCTTTGGTTCAGTGATGGAGAAATGGGCTGCAGGTACCACGATGCCGAATTCTGTCCTCAACTTTTGCTAGGATCACTCTTAACACCGATTTTTTTTTTTTTTCTTTTCAAACAATTTTTATTTCTCCCTAAGTCGCACCGTTACATCATTAATCCCTTCAGTCTGTAGGATCTCTCCTACGTTGAACAAATTCGTTAGATGTCCGCTTGAGTATTGCAAGGTAAATGGAAGAACAATGAGAGAAAAGGTAAGAGGTGTCGCGTAAACGTCTTGTTTTGTTGGGTATATTTCAGGCAGGTACTTGAAATGCTTGATGAACTGATTGTACCCTATTCAAGCTCATCTGAGAAATGCTTTTGAAAGCTGACAGGTGATTCGTTGTCCGAGCGCATTCATTATTAACGACACATTTATAATCATTCTTATTATTTGGGATATAATAACCGTTTAACAATAAGACTTGCCAAATATATCTATTATATATAGTTATTTGCATAGATTAATTTAAACAACGGGGACATACAAAGTTCATCAGACGGCCTAGATACATTGGAAATTTTTAATTCCCGGGACCAATCCAAACAGTCCAGGTAAAGTTTTGCAAGTACCTTGATTTATTTCTCATGTTCAGGCAAACTGAGGTAAATTATGTCATGACTGTGACATTATGTAAAATCTAACCTAGTAAAACATCGGAATTCCATTGAAATGTGACAGTTTCCTTGAATTATTTTGAATGCTAGACACTGAGAGGAGGGAGGAGGTCAGGGGATGTCCCACTTGGGTAAGCAGACAAATATTCAAATTTGCTTGAGAGCCTTTTGCTGCCGCATTAGTTTGCATTATGGTGTCTGCTTTCGCATCATCAGTAAGTTTTCTATCTTTTTAGTTTCGAATATTTAGTTACAACTTACAAAAGAGCTGTGACAACATATGGGCTGCAAGATATTTAAAAGTGACTATGACATAGAGCGTCCTCACCCAAGTCTACCAGTCATTTTTCATTGCAATTCCGGTGTTTTGGTAGGTCAGATTTTGCTTAACGTCTCAGTACTGACAATTTACTTTAATTTGCCTGAACATGGGGGAGAAAAACAAGTTACCTGTAAAACTTTATCTGGACGTGTTTTGATTTGTCTCGAGAATTAAACGTTTCACACCTACCAGTGTCATCTGATAAACTTTGTAAGGCCTCGTTTTTTTAATTTATGCTATTACTGTTTATAATATTTTGTTTAGGCAGTATTATCGCTAAACGGGTATTGTAAATCATATAATAAAACTAATTCAAATTACACCGTTAATAATGAATGCACTCGGACAACCAATCACCTTCCAGCTTTCAAAAACTTAAGGCTCTTCTCATCTCAGATAAGACCGAACAGGCTATAGTTCTGTTGCTGGATGTGCTTGAAGTGAGCGATGTACTAATGATTTATTTTATTAGGTTTGAATAATGAAGGAAAGGATGTGTGACCCTGATAACGTTCACTGATAGTTTTTCAATTTTATATTATCCTGATCTTGTTTCCTCATCCCTCAGAATATATGCTGATGTTGATGCTGATAATGATGATGATGATTATGATGATTTTGAGATGAGAGTTGTACTAATGATATTCCATATGTTGGTCAGGTGCGTCAGGTGCGTTGGTCAGGTACGTCGCGGTAGTTTATCCTCTGCCTAAACGCGGAGGTCAGACGTGGCAAGATATGCTGACCTTGACCTGGTCGCTGGCCTTCACTACGTCCATTCCTCTGGTCAGTAAATCATTTTTTTATTTTATTTTTTTATTTATTTCTCTCTCTCTCTCTCTCTCTCTCTCTCTCTCTCTCTCTCTCCTCCTAAGTCTCCGTTATTTCCTACTCAGATACGCACCCTTCCTCCTAAATAACCTTTCCCAGTTCTTTCTAACACTTACTGCCCCAGTCTTTATCTCTCTGTTTTCTTTTCCTTCCTCTCTTAACATCTTTCACCATCCTCCACCATATACATCTTCTCCCTCTTCGCCATCATCCTTCCTCTCCCTCCCTCATTCTTTTCCTAACTCTAGACCCTCCTGTCTTTCTCTCATCAGCGCTTCCATCCCACTCTGTCAAGGTTCCGTCATTGACTTTATAATCCATTCCCACCCTCCTCTGGTATCACTATTCATATATTCATTAATAATCACCAATAATTTTTCATCCGATACGTTTTTTTAATTTTCACTGGCTTTTCATTCGCCTCTTTGATCAAGGTTTAATAATGTTGTGGCGACTTATCCGGATACACATATGGCGTCACCAAATTATGATCTTTCACCACCTTTCTGCTGAGTTTTTTCTATCTGTTAAGTCTTGTTATTTAATGTTATGCAGCTGTACGGTTTGCCTGCATTTTTTTTTTCTGGGAATTTCAGTATGTAAATCACAATCAAGTACATACAGCATATTAACCAAGGCGAATTGAGTTTGTGCGCTCCCCCCTAACACACACACACACACACACACACACACACACACCGTCCGACCAGCGCATCAGCATGTGTGTCTTGTTCCCTCAGTATCCGGGCCGACCCTCTTCACATTGATGATGTATATTTCTTTGTAATTGAGCTGCCAGCGTGCGGTTTCCTGTTATTTTATTGAACAGTAGCAGTAGTAAAGGAATTAACTAAAAGTACATTTAGGTGTGTGTGTGTGTGTGTGTGTGTGTAGAAACTGGTCACTTCTAACCACATGATTCAGAAATCTGTCGAAAACAAAATAAAAGTTGTGTTGATGTATGACGAACGAAATATTATCACCAAACGGAAGAGGGTTACTAGATACCCACCAACACCACGACGCTGCGATAGAGTTAACGGAGCCTCGATACTGACGATATTACTCCCCACACCCGTCCTACCACCACCTCTAGCACTGGGGAAGCATCACATGTAGCTCACTTTCAGCACAAACCTAGCATCACCCCTGCACCACGTCAGCACTACACCCACCGCACTAGCAATACACCAGCACCACGCCAGCACCACACCAGCACCACGCCAGCGCTACCCCAGCACCACAGTTGTCTTACCAGCACCACCCCACCATCCTAGTAAGAAACCCACCTCTCCAGCACCAAAACCAACGTCTTACCACCCCGGGACTACAGTCACTACCTCAGCACCGCACCCACCACCACAACACCACACCAACACCACACCAACACAACCCTGTGCAACTTCTCCCAGGGATGTAATTACTAAAATCAGGCCAAACCACATTGTCAGGACAGCAATCGAATTTGACCCCTGTTTTTCATTACTTGACTCCCTTCCTCCCCCCACCACCCCGTGCCGTCCCTCAGCATGCCATACCTACATGTGCGTACCTTTTATCTCCGACTCATTCTTTACTTCCTCTGTTTCACTCTGTACCCTTCCCCTTCTGTTTTACCTTGTACCCTTACCCCCTTCTTCTCTCTACCCTGTCCCTCTACTTCAGCCTGTACCCTGCACGCTGCCTTACTCTGTACCCTGCATCCTCTCTCACTTTGTACCCTGCACCCTTCCTCACTGTGTACTCTTCCCCTTTTGTCTTACTCGGTATTCTTAACCCCTGCCTCACTCTGTGATCTCCCCGTCTGCTTCACCCAGTACCCACCTCTCTTGCCTCACCCTGCCACCTGTCTCCTACTGTACTCTGCCTCCCCACTCCAACCTGCCCCTCCCTTCCCTCTCGGTTCTCACTTTCCCCCGGCCTCAAACTGTCCCCCCCTTCTCCTGGGTAACGCTGCTTCCTACACTGTTCTGCCTCAAATTGTCCCTCCCTCACCTCATACCCCCCTCCCCGTCTTAAATTGCTCCCTCCCCTCCTTCCTGCCTTATTGGTCCCTTTTGCCTCATACACTCCCTTGCCTGTCTCATACTGTGCCCCCTCCTGTCCCACACTGTCCTCTCCTTCTTGATGCTGCCCGCAGGTGCCTCACACTGTATCTCAGTTACCTTACAGTGCTCCTCCTGCCCTACACTGCCACCTTCCCTGCTTCGTGCTCAGGATCTTGTTATACGGCCAGTAATGCTGAACCATTTCCAAACAGCTACCTGTTCTGAATTCTTTCCTTACTCCCAACAGACTCTTCTGCTTAACCTCCTGTCTTGTTTTCTACTTCACCTGTTCCTTTTTCTCCATGTTTCCTTCCCGTCACATCCTCAACTACAAATCATGAATCACTTCCATTTTCTCCTGCCCTTCCGTCTTCTTTCTACGTCTGAGAACAAGTCGGGATAGCGTGATGCCCATCTACTAAAATACACGAGACTCGTTCAGGCAAGCAATCCTTTCATGCCAAGTCAAAATCTTGTCATATCCAGGTCCCGACTTTACTGCTAGACAGGAACGAGGGGAAAGCAAACTTTGTCCAATATTCTGACCGGCTCTAGAATCGAACTTGTATTTTTCCACTTACAAGTCGAACGTGCTAACAAGCACTTTCAGTTCCCCCTCCCCTACCCGCCGCCCCCTACACTCAACTTCCAAGTCTTTCATCATATTCCACTTTCAAATCCTTTGCTTTCTCCCCCACCTTCTCACTTCTGCATTCTCTCTCGCCTCACCTTCTCCCCTCATTTCTTCGCCACTTTGTTTCATCCGTCTAGTACATTTTCCTTCTAATTCTTTTCTCATCTTCCAGACACTTTTTCTCTTCATATTTTTCCACTCTTCCTGCCTTTTCTTTTTTTTCTATTTCCTTATCCTCCTAAAAAATTCCCTTCCCTTCCCTTTTCCTTCCTCTGCCACCTCACTTCCAATTACCGTCCCTTTTGTCACCCATTTTCATTTTCATTTCCTCCTCCCACACCCACCTCACCTGGTTCCATACACACCATTGTTTATGCATAGGTTGTTAGTATGGAAAACCGCGGCTCAGCGGAAAAGTCCAGATCGACGCGTGGCGGCACTACAGCTGGAGATGTCGTAGCATTCAAAAAGGTCTTGGAATGACTGGGTGGTAGCGTACCGTACAAGAAACACAAGCTGATCGTAACTAACTTTAGGAAATAATGTTATGTACCTAACTGAAATGGCAGTACTGAAGAGTATAGGCGGAGTAAGAGTTTCCAGTCCACCTGTTCCGAGGGGGTATAGGACATTAGGGTGAGGCATGGATGTGGTTTTATTGCTGCATGGCGAGTATCAGGTCAGACTCTGTTTACTTTTGATCATCAACCGGCTTATTCTTTGTCCTAAGCCTACTTGATATATTATTTTGTAAATAATACCGTACTCTGTACCAACAACATTTCACATTTGCAGTAGCTACGGCCATGCTATCGTGTGATTGTAAAATAAGCGTCACGGAGTCACTAGGATTTCGAAATTAGAGATAATGTTTGTCCCAATTGATATTGTTCTTTGCTCACACTGTAAATGTCAGTTACACCCAATTTCTGTCGTAAGATGACCCCCTATGTTCATGTGCGAATATCAGTGAAATATCTTTAATTTCTCAGTAAGACTGAAATTCTCTTCGAAGAAATATTCACAGAGTAAAAAAGAGTGAGTGTTCCCTAAACGTCTTACCTTTGATTATCAAGTTTTCCATCTCCTTATATCAGGAAAACCCTTAACCGAAGCTAACAGTCAGTAGAAAACGAACTAGCGAGTAATTTAGCACCTCATTTCCATCCATCCAAACCGCAATAAGAAATGATGGAGGAAAAACAGAGAAAATGAGAAAATAACAGGAAGGGGGAAGAGGAAAGGCATAACCCCACGGCAGCATTGTTGACGTCCCGGCCCGCCACTTCATCATCGGTCGCCCTGATAGCGCTAGAGTCGAATTTTGCCTGATTTTTCCTTACCCTGCTATGTCAGTCTTATTTCAGTCATCTTTTTCTTCTTTTTCTTTCTTTCTTTGCCGCCCTCTATTTTATTTATATATACCTTTATTTATTTTTGCGTCCTACTACCTCGTTAGGATTTACTGCCATTTACCTTTCAGTGTTCAGATTTTACGTAATTCTCTTCACATATTCTTGCCGTCTCTCTCCCTCTCTCTCTCTCTCTCTCTCTCTCTCTCTCTCTCCTTGCCCTGTGATTGCATCAGAGTGGGAAGGGAAAATGGTGGAGTGAGAAAGAGGAAAAGGTTGCGAGATTAAAGGATAGGCATTGTCACAAAGAGATGGACGAGCAGTTATTTCAGTATGAACAGGAAAATATGTTGCTGCCACACATATACTACTACTACTTCTACTACTACTACTAGTACTACTACTAATATTAATAGTGGTAGGTGGGGGCGCTCACCATCCACTCACTCGATGTAGTGCTTCTGTCGGGTGTCAGCCCTTTCCTCTTCTCCATCCTTCTTTCCTTCCATCCACTTCTGTCTTACTTTCCTTCATTCGTTCCTTCTCCTTCTGCCTACGGGTGACTTTACACTCCCTCTTCTGTCTTTCTTTCCTTCATTCTTTCCCCTTCCTTATGCCTGTGGGTGACTCTACACTGAATGACAAGCCAAATAGTTTCCTGAACACCAGAAGACCATTTACTACGCTGGGTGGTAACCATATAACCAAATTTTGGCGCCTGGTGGTTTAGTGGGTAATTATTGCACTCCAATCGGATTGAGCGCGTTTATGTTTATATCGAAGGAGTGGTTGCAGTTTATTGCTCACGTAATGGCACTCAGGGATGAGTGAGGCTGGTCACTCTCATCTGAAATGTCATGGCCAACCTGCCTGGCCCCGGGCTCCTACGCTCCTCGTGGGGCAACATAGGACTGGATAATGGATGGATGGATACATATTTACATCTATCTATCTATCTATCTATCTGTCCGTCTGTCTGTCTGTCTGTCTATCTATCTATATATTTCATAAGTTCTAGAACTTCGAGTCATATTTTTCGAATTTGCGCTTGAGGAAGAAACGTCATCCATTTATCAGAGTTTCCTCTTAAACTTTTTGCCTCGGTTCGTCTCTCTCTCTCTCTCTCTCTCTCTCTCTCTCTCTCTCTCTCTCTCTCTCTCTCTCTCTCTCTCTCTCTCTCTCTCTCTCTCTCTCTCTCCAAAATACAAGCTGCATCGCGGTAGAAAAGTCAGATTTCATATTATTATCGATCATATCTTTGAATAATTATCAGGGAAAGAATTGAGGTTAAGACGGTGGCGTCTGATGGGTAAAAGTAAATTGTTTTCATCGTGATCCTGCCGAAGCTTTTAATAGTTTTCCTTGTCCTTTAGCAGGGGGGAGATAAAGCATTCCCTAGTACCGGTGGAAAAGAGACAGAGAGAGAGAGAGAGAGAGAGAGAGAGAGAGAGAGAGAGAGAAAGAGAGAGAATTGTATGCCTCTGTGTGTGTGTGTGTGTGTGTGTGTGTGTGTGTGTAAAGTTATATAACCTTAAAAAATAATGGCTCGTAAAAGAGAGAGTGATGATGGCTGGTGAGATGAGGAAGCATGCCTTGAAATTTTATGACTTCATTGAAAATATATATATTTATAGAAGGAGGAATCGGTGACTTTACCTCCTCCAGCCATAAACCCCTGACTCGCCGCTCACTGATCACAAACGGTACGTGCTAGACTAGGTATAGGCGATAAGGAACAGAAGTATACCACGTCTGTATGTTCACGTTTTCCATCTTATTCCCATCACCGAACAAATGACATTGTATAACGTTGCAAACTGATGTAGTCTAGGAAGCTTATGTAACCTGGGAAACTTACGTAACCTATGAGAAGGTTTGCTAAATAAAGATCTGGCCTCTCCAGTTCGAAAAATTCTCTGAAAAGCTGGGTAATTGGTTGTATCATGAATATAGTATGTAACACGCCATTGTAGTGATGGGAACTGAAACGAGAGAGAGAGAGAGAGAGAGAGAGAGAGAGAGAGAGAGAGAGAGAGAGAGAGAGATTGGTAGGGGAGAATGGCAAGCAATAAACTTTTCCGTAGGGGCAGATATTCCTCCTTTTAGGCTGACCTGTATCTCGAGTCTGTTTCCATCCAGCCACTCACTCCTTCCTCCACCTTTTATTCCACACTCCCTTCTCGCATCCAGCTTCATCACCCATTTTTAACTTTTCCTTCTCCATATTTCTCCTTTTTATTTATTTGGTCTTTTTCATTGGTGTACTGCATGCTCCCTCCTGTAATTATTTTGCTTTCAGATACCCTTCACGACATGATTCCTCGCCGTCTTCTTTTTATTTTCCTCCTCCTCCTCCTTTTTGTATTTTTTTTCTTTCGCTGCTGCCGTATTGTGAAGAGTAGCCCAATCTATTTTTGCTCAGAACTTTTCTTTGATATCAGCGTCAGACTATGTACAAATTGGACGATAAACAGTCTTTCTTTTTCTGTCTTTATGTCTTTTTAATTTTTTTCGCATGTATCAGTAACTTTGCCTATGAGTCCCCAGATGATGTTACCTAATATACCTTCCCATCTATGTCTCTTCTCTAGATGGGAGCGAACTTTCTTCCACCTGTGTCTACTTCTACCTAACTTTCTTCCACCTAATTCTGTTTCGTCTTAACTTTGTTCCAGCTGCTTCATCTTCCACCTAACTTTCTTCCACCTAACTTTCTTCCACCTAATTCTGTTTCGTCTTAACTTTGTTCCAACTGCTTCTTCTTCCACCTGATTTTCTTCCACCTACATCCTCTTTCACCCAACTTTCTTCAAACCACATCTTGCACCTAACCTTAGTCCACCGAAATCTACTTCCACTTATCTTTCTTCCACATGCATTTATTTCCAGTGAACTCTCTTCCACCGTCATCTGCTTCCACCTGACATTTTTCTCCCTGCATCTGCTTCCACGTAACATTCTTCCACTTTCGTCAATTTCTACCCGGTTTTTTCCACCCACATTTTGTCCATCCGCACTACCACCCCCCTCCCTCCCTTGCCTCTGCTCCCAGGTTAGCCACCGTGAACGACAAGTTAGCTGGGTCGGAAAATATGTCCTTTCCTTACGGTTTCCCTGCTCACCATCCCCGAGACCAGGTGTGTCTTGTTCCGTCCTTACAGTTCCTCTCTCTCTCTCTCTCTCTCTCTCTCTCTCTCTCTCTCTCTCTCTCTCTCTCACTGTACAGGTAATAGGTCGAAAGGTATGGTCTAAGTGTGGAGGTAATGGGGTGGGAGGGAGAGAGCCGATCGAGGTAATGGAGAGGGACAAGAGAGGTATTTTTTTTTTTTAATACAGGAGTAGCTTATTACGTTATATAGCTAAGCATTTAGGCTGACGCGAGCCTCTCAGTCTTCCACACCGACATACATATTAACCACCCCCTCCTCCACCTCCTGAATCCCCGTCCCTCCCTCTGTGTGCTCCCCTCCTCCGTCTGCTTTCCCCCCCTGTCTGCTTTCTCATTTTCTCTTTTTACGTCTTCCTCTCCCTTCCATTGCCCTCCTTCCCCTCTACCCCTTCCCAAATCAACTCCACATTCTTCACTTCCTTCCCCCTATCCCCTACCTTTACGTCCCCATCCTTCCCCCTTTTCCCTCCCCTTACGTCCCTTTCCCTTCCCCTTTCCGACCGTCCCCTCCTCCTGCGCTTCTCCTTTCCTCTTCCCTGCGTCAGTCTTGGCAATTTCTTCTACCTGTATATTTCATTAATTTATTCTTTCATCACAGTAATATTCGCTCATTGCAAGAGACAGCTCCCTTTTATGTAATTGTTCTCATTCTTTTACGACGCACTTTCGATTATATTTATATAGCTTATATTTATTTTACAGACTCCAAAGCTGCAACTTTTTTATCGAATCGGTTTATGTGTACCTAAGTACGGTAACAGAATATCTGTTAAGAGTCTCATCTGATTGGCATCATATTTGGTGTGTGTACAGTGCGTATAATTCAAGGAAGACGTGGTTCGATTTTGGTGCAACTCGATCGAAAATCAAGTACATGGGTCAAGTTCAAAGTTCATGGCACTGCGTTGTCACGCATGCCTGATCCGATTTGGATCACACTGGGTACATACACTGGGTGTGGGTATGGGAAGAAGTAACTTCATTTTGGTGGAAATCAACCAGAGGTTATGGTCACGAGTCAAGGTCAAAGAGGTGCGGCGTTGCTGTGCTCTGTGAGGACTTTTGATCTAGTATTTATGCAGCTACGAAGAGACTTTCCCATGTGGTGGAAATATTTACCGCCATCCAATAATCATTTTCATTAATTTCCTCACCACAATGAGGCTCTCCTAAGGGAGAATAAAACTAAACAGAACTAAATTAGGAGGTAAAGAAGCATTTGAAACATACATCAGCCATAAGAATTGCCTGCCAATTTTTACTCCGACCTTTTATGTGACGGGGGAAAAGATCAGCACGGTGAAAACCTACTCAGTTTTTTCTTTTGTTTACATTTGATAGAAAACACTTCCAGTATTACGTTTACTTCATATCTGGTGGGAATAAGACGGATGGGGGGAGAGGTGAGGCGTTTGTTAAATATAGTGACAATGGTTAGAGTTATTCACTTTCTGCGGTCCTCTATATTGGGTTAAAAAAAGTAAGCAACGAGATAAGGAGACAGTCACTCTTTCTGTTTATTGTCAAAAAATGGTTACATACTTTTGTGCTGTCCCCATTATGACAAGAAGAGGACTGAATTAAGAGAGGCAGAGGTGCAATAAAATCTCTCGCAGTTGAGTAAAAAGATTTCGGATTTTTTTACCCTCCTGTGTATGGTGGAAATAGAACAGTAAAGAGATGTGAAAGACATTCGAATTTTTTGACTAGATTTAGAAAGGGTTATAAATATTTTCTGTGGTGCCATATTGGGAACAGCACTGAATTGTGAAGAGACCGTCTATCTTTCTGACAGTTGATTTTTAAAGTGCCTTCAATATAGCTCCTTCCGTGTCCATTAAGACCAAAAGGGAAAAAGAAAATGCAGCCAGCTTATTCTTTGCCCAGCCTCCATACGAGCCGGTCTCCGCTGAAACCATTTTTAGATGATGCAGACTATGTGAACACGGGAACTACACAGCACTAGACTCCACTCACAACGGTGGCTCCTTGTTGCTCTGTGGTGGATTGCAAACATGTCTGCCACAGATTTATGAGCATCCTTGCCACGAGGGATATGGTAGGCTTACGAAAGTATCTAACGGTAGCTAGAATGAAACATAAAAGACGTTATCATACACAAGATATTAAGGAGGACTCTTTCTAAACCCTTCACTAAAAGAGAAGGAAGAAATTTTATATGACGGCGCAACTAAATAATATATATAAAGGAATTGTAGGGATGAGATCGAGTGAGATTGTATCTAATCATTTCAGTTTGAGTCTTTCCCAAGATGAAAACAGTCACATTAGCAAAAGTGAAAATAAAAGTATGTTATCGTATGGAAGGGATTAAGGGGTGTTGTTTCGGAACCCTTTGTCACGAAGGGGGTCTTTCTCAGGCAGATAAAAGTAATGTGTCAATAGCAAGAACAAATCAATAAATAAGGCACACACACACACACACACACACACACACACACACACACACACACACACACACACACACACACACACACACACACACACACACACACACACACACACACACACACACACACGCTTCCCTCATTTCCTCGCCAACATTTATTCTTAGTATTTTGACTAGTTTTCTTATCTCTCACCCCTTGCGTCATTCATTTTCACTCTGGTTTTTCATTAAGTTTCTTTCTCTTTCTTCTTCCTTCTCTCTTCCAAACATTTTTCAGTTTGATGTCATTTCTTCGTTTCTTTACCATGTGACTTAAAACTTGGTACAATTGTTTCTTGTGCGTCCTTTTCATTGTTTTATTGTCTTTTAATGTGTTTCCTGGGTTCAAAGGTCAGACAGTACAAATATACAGATGGAGGGGCTTCTATGTGTTTGTTTCTTAGTTAATCGTTATGATGATTTGCAAAGAAGTATATCAGTGTACTACTGTAGCTGTATGGAGACCACTCTGGAAATCCCGTAGGAATGTTCGCAGTCTTTACCTAGTCTTTACATCCATGCAGTATTTATTTTCTCTCTTTTTCCATATCATATTTTTGCGTCCTCTTTGCCTTCCATATTTCCTGCTTTTTCCTACCCTTCCCCTCTCCTTCTCATCTCCAACTTTATTATTCTGTCCGTCCTTCCCATCCTCCTTCCCCATCACTTCATCATCATTTTTCTCCTTCTTGCCTTCATTCTGCATCATTTTCTCTTCCTTTACTTCCTGCTTAGCGCGTCTCATTCCCTTCGTCTTCTTTTTCTTCACATATTTCCATACTCTGCTTCTCTTCGTTCCTTACTTTTCTCAGTCTTTCTCATTATTCCCTCCATTCCCTTTCTTTATCCATCTCCTAACTCTTATTAGCTTAATTTTTCTCTTTCTTTTATATCATTCTCGCTAGTCCATTAATTTCGTCGTGTCTTTTTCTCCCTTCTTTCCTTCTTTCCAGGATCTCTCTTCCACCTCCCTCCCATTTACTCCTTCGCTCTCCATCCAGTAATCCATCTCCAGCTTCCCTTTCTCACCTCGTCCACACCTCCACCTTTTCACCGTTCCTCCCCTCCCCTCTTATCTTTTTCCCATTCCTTTCCCCCCACCTCTCAGCGCCTTCCTTCACCTCCACCTCCCTCTTCTCCTGACCCCCTCCCTACCTCTCCCTTCCCGTCCTCCTAGTCCTCCCCTTCATGTCTCTACCGTTCGCCGTGTCCTCTCCGTCCCTTCTCTATCTTTCCTTCCCCCTTCAATTCCCTGCTATCCCCACCTCCCTGCCTCTTCCCCTTCCCTCCAGCTTCGATCGCCACCTCTCCCGACTCACCTTCCCTTCCTCCTAGCCATCTCTTCCCCACCGTGTGCTGTCTCCCGCTCTCTCTTGGCCCATTGCCCCTCATGCACATTATTTCTCACACCTTTTTTTTTTTACTCTCACTTTCTCATATTTTTCTTCTGTTTATCTACCCTTATACCTCTTTCCTCACACATCATCTTTCTTTGACGCGTCATTTTTTGTTAGTTTTGTTCTTTTCTTAAAGTAACCAGAGATTATGTATAAGTTGGTAATGAACTGTGTGGTAAATATTACAGTCTTAAAAAAAATAAAATAAAAGGCTCTAGAACGCAGAATTTGTGATTCTTGTTTCTACAGTGTGAAAGTAATCTTGGAAAGGTGTACTAACAAAGACCAGTGAGCAAGGAGAAATGAAATGTATGAAATCATGCATGTCTTTCTGAGAGAAATAACAAAACAAGAAGGAAATGAACATTACTTTAAGACTACTGGAAGTTTCATTTGTGGATCAGGAGCTAAAGTCAAAGGATGATATTGTTAAAGAAAATAGCACATCAGCAGAGAGTGAAGATTCGGTTATAAGCACGAAGGTAAAAGAAGCCGTTCACGACCTGGTAAAACGCTCACTGAATGTTAATATCAGCAGAATGTAAAATGAAGTTGAAAGAAAAGAGAAACAGAAGAAAAGCTTTGTCATGTACTGAATAAAAGAATCTGACATCGTATTGCCAGAAGAACACAAGTTACATTATTTTCAGAAAGTAAAGAACACTGTCAGTAACCCAACCCATCCTTTACCCCCACCCCAGCCCATACCAAACACCTCTCATATCCCACCCTATCCCATAGCCCCAGCACATCCCATACCTACATCCCTTCCGATACCCCACCCAATCCCCCACCCCCCTTCCACACCCATACCCAATCCCATATCCACTCCATTTCCCATGCTCCACCCCACCTCACCCCACCCCATCCCATCCTTTACCCATACCTCATCCCATACACCACTCCATCCCATATCCCATCCAATAATCCACTCCCTGTTCCATACATACACCCTTCCTATACCCATTCTCCGTTCCATACCCCACCCCATCCCCTATCCACACACATCCCACACCCAAACCCCACCCCACACGCCATCCCATTCAATCCCCCGTCCCTTACCCGAGCACATCCCTCATCCCATTCAGTCCCATACACCACTCCCATACCCCAGTGCATCCCCTATCCTTCCAAATCCCCCATCCCTCACCCTCCCCTGTTTTGTCACCATAGGAACGGAGCTAAACAGACGGCAATGCCCACGTCACGCTCCCTATAACTACACTGGCTGGCTATATGCTCACTGACGAGAGAGAGAGAGAGAGAGAGTCACACGCTCGCCTCTCTCTCTCTCTCTCTCTCTCTCTCTCTCTCTCTCTCTCTCTCTTTCGTATAAATAAAACATACAGCTAATTCCTCAGGCCATTATTCGTCTCTTCATCGGAATATACCAGATCTGCCCTGTTAGTTCCTAATATTCAATCCCTGGCTCTAGTTTTGGTTTTTGAGCAGGCCATATAGAAATTTGGAAAAGCCCGATCCGCGTGAGTGTCCTGTCGGCCAGAATTAATGTAATTCTTGTTTCGCTAATGGGAAAAAAGAAAAAAAATGATAAAATGTAGCTGATACACCTCCCTCTTTTTTTTCTTTTTCGGGGGGAGGGGGTCTGGATTGGGAGGGCTGATGAAAATGGGGAAAGATCTGTGGTGTTATTACGAATTTTTGTCATCCCTTTGTGCTGCTGCCAGTGTTCATTTACTCAGAAGCATTTTATAATTCTGTCGGCGTGTTCAGCCTTATGTATTTATTTTTTTATTTATTTACAACTTTGCAGAGTTTTAATCGGTATGATCATGTGCATCATTTTTTTTTAGAGCTTGCCAAGTTTTAATGTTGGTTTGGCCTTGTACTTAGAACGAATGTGCTATCGTATTTATTTGCTCGGCGTTTGATTCCGTTTGTTTAAATTGAGACTCCTTCTGTAGGTTTTGTGTCTGCCTGTTCACATGCGATCACATCCTTACAGGAATGGACAGACTGCAATAAGACTTGGTACATAAAACATTCAGAAAATTCGAACACCAGTTAGACCTTGATTCACCCCGCATGTTTCCTTCCCTCTTCCCCCTGACCCTGCCTCGTCTCCTGGGGTCTGCACTCTTCTCTTACTCCACCCGTATAGTGGTAATAATAATAATAATAATAATAATAATAATAATATCATCATCATCATCATCATTGTCGTCGTCGTCGTTGCCATCAAATAAATTTTCATGGGAATATACTAGAGAAAATTCTGATTGAAAATGTTTATGATGCGATGCAGCGCTCACTAATAATTATATATAAATATTTATGTAGTTGGGGTTGTAGTCATAAGGTTTACATTATTACCGTTTTCATCATATTTTTATTAGTTAGTACTTATAACGGGGCATTTTATATACTTTCAGGCACTCTTATTATGCTTACTCACTAACACAGTTTCGCTTTCACTTACTTTCTCTCTCGCTCCCACATTCTCTCTCTATTCTGAACTAAATATGTGCTCTCATTCACCTTCATGCTAACTCACTCGCTGTCTCAGTTTCTCACTCTCCATACCTCACACTCCACTCTCACATGCACTTTCACACACACACACACACACACACACACACACACACACACACACACACACACACACACACACACACACACACACACACACACCCTAATTGATCTCTCACACTCATTTACTCATCTCTCTCTCTCTCTCTCTCTCTCACCCCACCTCGCCCGGCCACCGTAATGTCTAATATTCCCACGACCACTTGACGTAACTCAGTATTTCGGCCTCGTCTATTTTTTTCCATCATAATGCTATTTTGGGTTTGTGCGGTAGGTCGGTGGGTCCTGGGGTCATGGGGGAGGATGGGAGAGGAAAGGATGCAGGTTGGGAGGATGGGAGTGGAAGGGGGAAAGGAGGAGGGGAGGAAAAGTAGCAGGGGAAGGGACTGAGATGGGGACTGAGTGGGGGAAGTGTGTGCATACTGTAGGTAGTAAGAAAGGTGCGGTGAGAGGGGAGAGGTGAGGTAATTCAGAGGGGTAAATGTAGAGAGTGGAAGGGGGTAGGGGTAAGAGTTGGGAGGGTTATGGAGGAAATATGGAGGATGGGAGAGAGAAAAGGTAGGGGTGGGATGGGGAGAGATGGGGTATGGGCAGGAAAAAGCTAGGATGGAAAGGGGAGTGACAGAGGGTGCCAGGAGGAAAGGTGAGGATGGAGGGGTAAACATGGAGGATGGGGGAAAATGTGTGGAAATGGGGAAAGGTGTGGGTGGTAAAGACAAAGCAGAGTGGAGGGAGGGAGGGAGGGTGATTTGCTAGGATTCTGACGTATATCCTTTTTTAGTGTACGTGAATGGGCTGGCTATAAACATGGTTATTGATGCTTCGCGGTGGTATGTTTTGTTGTTCGGTTTTATTTTAGTTTATTGCCCGACGGTTATTTTGGACATGACCTAGTTTTCATGCTTTATGTTTTGCTTATCTGGGAAGGGATGTTATTTTCGTTCCTTCATTTTTACTGCCGCAAGTGACTGGGGGGTTACAAAAAATGCTAACTGTTGCACATCGCTTACTGTTAGAGAATTGGAGATGGATGGATGGATTAATGAATGGACGGGCAGATAGGTAGGTTGATTGACTGACTGATTGATCCATCGATTGAGAGAGAGAGAGAGAGAGAGAGAGAGAAAGGGGGGGCAGTGCCATAAACGCATAGACAGACAGACAGACAGAGGAAGTAAGAGAAAGATCATTATATATATATATATATATATATATATATATATATATATATATATATATATATATATATATATATATATGCTTGTATATACTGTATATACAGCTCCAATATAATGTGTGTATGTATGTATAATAATAATAATTATAATAATTATTGTTATTATTATGAAACTATGAATGGCAGTTTCGCCAGCAATGATAATCACAAAGGGCTTGTCACAGATCCATGTGTTTGAATCCAGATCACTATTCCATCTACATATTTCCCTTTAAACCGAGTGTTTTCACCTTATGAAGAGTTACTTAGTTTTTCAGTCTTGCCAAAAACCCCTAAACTCAACAGTTCCCCTTTCCTGTCCTTTCCTCTCCATTTTTCGTCACACCTTCTCATCTCTCCTCTCCCCTCCTCTCATCCCCTCACCCCATCTTTCCTCATTGACTGCACCGATGCGTACGTTTGCCGCGGCACGTCCTCACGAGCAAAATTAATTATGCTTTAGCAGCGACGCAACGCTTCCGAAACACAATATTACTCGTGCAACTTGAGAGCGAACATTTTTGTTTCGAGTCCTGTAGCAAGAGGCTTGCCGGTGGCCACAACGACCCTACTGGCAAAGCTGGAACACGCAAAAATGACCGCAGGCACAACCACCATCGCCAGACCAGACGCCACCGGCCATCTGATCCCCGAAACTCAAACCACGACACAGACCGCAGGCACAGGGGATGCTTTTATAGGCAGCTTCAAAGGCATGGTGAGACCGAGGACATTGACTGCAGGAGCAGGGATGAGTTCATTAGCCGCCGCAAGCATGGGTAGGCAAAGGACACAGACCTCGGACACATGGTATGCGTTCATTACCTGCCGCAAGAATGGGGAGGTCGACGACGCAGACCATAGGCACAAGGAAGGCCTTCATTGGCCGCCTTGAGTACACGGGAAGGCCGAAGACAAACTGCATGCATAAGGGATGCTGTCATTAGCTGCCTCAGGCGTGGATGAGGCACAGCAGCAGTTATACATGGCCAAATAATATCTCCTAAAACGGGCTTAGTTTTCTACTCTTGTGGTGATCCCCCTCTCCCACCCACCACAGAAAAATCACCTGAATCACACTAAGCATATCACTACCCTTGATGATTTTTTTTTTTTTTGTGTGTGTGTATTCTCTTTCACTAACTAACAATATGTAGCTCTTGTTTGCTGTTCAGTTACTCTCTTCATCATTTTTGGTTTTGCCCCGTGTGTGTCCGATTTCGGAGTCAAGTGGCGGTCGACAACCTTAACCAGGCAGGTCACATCCCGCAGCTGTGAGTGTCCCCTCCATCCCTGGATCTGTGCAGTTCTTTCGTCTCTGCACATTAAGAAACTACCGTATGTTAATAAGAACCCCGTGTCCTCTTCACCTTCAGAGTTATACATGGCGATCGACCCGACGACCCTAAACACGCACTGGTGTATCTCTCCATCCTTGGCTCTGTGCAGTTCTTTTATTCACAGTGTCTCCAGACATAGCCTTGCATTCAGGGAGAATAATATGTTAAGGTCAAGTTCCATATAGATCATTAGGACAGGGAGGCTGAAAAGAACAGTGGTGCGAGGTGGGAGGAGACACAGAAAGGATAAGGGTCTAGGTAAAGAACAGGGTTAACCTTCAGAAAGGGGGAGAGATCTCACTTATGGTGAATGACATCACCTGGCGGTAGAATATAAAACACCTATGATACCTATTTTCGTTATAGTGTCTGTGGAAATCATTTTTAGCCCTTTAACAACAAGAGGCCACTCCTGCAGCCGAATAAGATCGCTTAACAGATTTAAGACTAAAATCTTCAGGATTTCTATCGTAGTCAGAAGGTTAAGGGAGAAGTGATTATAAGAGTTCTGTATAGGAGGAGGATATATGGGTACAGGAGAAGCAGTACAAGAACACGAACAGTAAAAAAAAAAATGTTCTAAAAAGCAGGAGTTTAACATGGTAGGTGAGACAGATAAGTCAGAGAACATTTAGGTCAGTGCCAATATGATGAGGATATAGATACAAGGGAATATATGGGGATGTACAAGTAAAGCGTACTAAGGAAAAGCATAAGTAGAATAAGATAAACACGGCAGGTAAGATAATGTAAACAGACGTGTCCCAGAAAGGAGGACAAGACGGTGATGCTATAAATAACTTGAGATGGTGTAAATGTCGTCTGGCGAGAAAGTATCTGTTATATAGCCTATTTACACACACAACAACCTCCCCACCTTTTCAGCAGCGGAGGTGTGTCAGATATGTATGTCACTCACCATTCACAACATTCCAGCTATTCTGAGAGTTTTATTGGTGTGTGTGTCGGCTGGACTATGGAGGTGTGAAATAGGGAAAATATATACAGCGATGTCATCCTATTTTTGTCAGCTTACTTCTGATCATGCTTCATTGATTTTTTTTTTTTTTTTTATGCTGGAAACGTAGACTCCAACGCCTTCAGTCCAGTGTTGTATTATTTTCCATTTAAATTCTGATCTCAGACAATTTTATATAGCTTAGGAGAGATTTTTCGAACCGTAAGGAATAGATAGATTCTGGTAACCCCATCACTGCCGAGGGGTTCTTTTGAGTTGAAGTAATGGTAGCAAGAAGTACATAAGAAAAATAAATCACTATAGTGCAGGGATTAAGATGTGTTTTGCTCCTCCCGTTCTCTGTGTGTTGTTCTGTTAAAGGCCGACCTTCCCGTCTTTAAGCGCTTAAGATCCCTATTGTGCTCCAGTATTTATATCCCTATGAGATAGTGCAAACCTTGTTATGTCGCACTGTAAAGAATTGTAAAGCTTTTGCACGCGCTGTTCTTGTAGTGCATATCCATTTTAATGATCTTAGGGTGCTTTTTGCCCTTGGTAATTATTTTTGTCGACGATTTAAGTTGCCTTATACAGCCCACGGTACGCTAAGAAAATTCAACACGTATTTATGTCACGAAAATGGAATAGCTTCAAAAATATTTCTCTATTCCTGAAAAAAATACATATTTGCTAATCAGTGCTTGTGTGTGTGTGTGTGTGTGTGTGTGTGTGTGTGTGTGTGTGTGTGTGTTCTGGAGTTCATTTATACTGGAGAATCAAAGATAGATTTACTTACAAAAATACGCACAAATCTTGCAGTGAGCAAGATACCACTGATAAAATGCATGTGGGTTCATATGTTGCGCTCTCCAGTCTTGTGTGTTGCGGGAACGGCTGTTTCTGCTTATGTGAGGAGCAAAGATTCTTTAGTTACATAATAGAATTACTAATCAGTCACGAAAAAATTTGAAGTACATACACAGATACAAAAAGCATGAAGAATTATGGGAAATAGTTATGTAGGGTACACACTGGTAATGTTTACGTGGCCGTTCCAGCAACTCACGAGAATTGGACTTGAATAAAATATGGACCACGCTTTATAGAGATCGCGTAATGGATATTTTCCTCTCTCTCTCTCTCTGTTCACTTTCCATCTCAGCTCCTTTAGCCTCACTGTTTCTCCCTTCTGTTTCTCTTCGTCCTTGTCTCCTGTCGTTTCTCTTCCCTCCGATTTCTCTTTTCCCCTCACACCCATTCATCTGTCCCCACTCCCTGTTTTTTTTTTTTTTTTCAATAATTCCTTCTTCCTTACCCATTTTTCCCTCCAATTTTTCCCTTTACAGCATAATTCGCTCTCCCTCTCCTGATTTTCTTTCCAGTCTTTCCTCCTGCCATTTCTTGCTTCCATCTTGCCCCTTTCCTTGCTCCATTCTTTCTCTTTCTCTCTGTTTTGCGTCGCAGCTTCCTCCACCAGCTACTCTTTCTCTCTATCTCTGATTATCACTTTTCTCATCTTTCCTCCTGCAGCATGCCATTACCTTCCACCTCTCCCTATTATCTCTCCCATCATTTCCCCTCCCATCTTTACCCCTCCCATTTCCCCCCCTCCCCCCTCCCATTCCCATTGCAATTTCTTCCACACCTCACCCCATCCAGTCGCACTCCCACTACTGCCCCACCTCACTCTTCCAATTCCCTCTCCCATTACTTCCCCCACCTCAACCCTCCCATTCCCTCTCCCATGACTCAACCTTCTCATCCCTTCTACTCCCCTTCAGCATATTCTCCCACCTCATGTCTCACATTCCAGCTCCCACCACTACCCCAACTAACCCCTCCCATTCCCACTACCATTACTTATCCCAACTCATCCCTTTCATTCCCACTCTCATTACACTCACACCTCATTCCCTGTGTTCCATCTTCCATCTTCCCTTTCCACCCAGCTACTCCAATTGTTGACATCACTGCACGCCAAGTTCTGATTGTTCCAAACTTCTCCACACCTAATCACACTTAACCCACTAACGCGCTCTAATTTCACGCACACACACACACACACACACACACACACACACACACACACACACACACACACACACACACACACACACACACACACACACACACTCAGTCCACTAACACACGCAACCATCAGCCACAAATTCCCTCAGATGTTAGTTACATCCAGCCCACAAATGCACTCAGATGTCACACTCAACCTACTAACGCATGACAGTGTTAGACGCACTTAACCCGCAAACGCACTTCAGTGGCAAACACACTAAGCCACGAACGCACTCAGATGCCACACATTAAACTTTCCAACTCACTCGCTCCATTGTCGCAGCGAACTTTACATATACACTCATTCAAATATCAGCCACAAACGCACTCAAACGTCAGAAACACAGCCAGTTAACGCACTCATATGGCGAGCAGAGCCAGCAGACGCACACAACGAACAGATATACCCAGTTTAAATATCAAATGTACCCAGTCTTTCAACGCACATAGTTTCCAGATGCACTCAATTAAAACATAACCACCGGACTCATTCGAAGTCCCCCAAGCACTTACCCACTCATCCCACTCAAAACTGCACACGCAACCCTCTGAAATGCACTGAAGCACAAACGCACTGAAGCCAGCTTAACTCTCATTTCCCGTAAGTCTCTTTAGCTTGATTTTTAAAAACTTAATTCTTGATACCCACGGGAGATTTAATGCAGCGCTGGTAGAATTTATGATCGAAATTGTTGGAGGCAAATTGCATTAATATCTCCAGCCCGGCGATTTTTTTTTTTTTTTTTGCTTTTTTGCTACCCACAAATTATTTTCCGCTTGAAATAGACCACGTCTGGAGGAATGGAAAAAAAAGAATGTGTGGACTGCTTTCTTCTTTATCTGCCTGCTCCACACTCTTTATGCAAAGAGAGAGAATCCCTCTTTTTTTACTAGGATTTTTCGAGATAGATAGATAGATAGATAGATAGATAGAGAGAGAGAGAGAGAGAGGAGGGGGAGGGGGGGTCCGGATGGTAATTTTGGAGTAGGTGCCTGGCTGCCTGTGTGTATTGATGGGGAGGGGGGGATATTTCTGAGAAGAGGGATGATGTTTTGTGGAAATTTTTACGTGACATTGTGCATATCTGTCTGGATGTGAATGTGTAGTGTTTACATGTATATTTGTGAGTTTGCGTGCGTTCCTACATGTATATATTTATGCATGCGTTTGTGTACGTGTAGAAATAAATGACATACTTTTTTCTGACGAGGAAGCCAAAGCATACCGTGATTTTCCAGCACACTTAGGATGGCATTCTCACCAGCTTTGGAGTCTCCATTACACCACATCCTTAGTGGTTTGTTATATATATCACGCATTAGCATTCTCCTCTGTATTTTTCTGACGTCGACGTGGTGTGCGTTGATAACATAAAGGATAAAATGTAACGGCAAATGCAGAGGTAAGTCAGTAAAATGGGGCATTAGTTAACGTATAAAAGCATTGTCTAAGAGTTTTTTTTTTCAGTATATTCTGCTTATCTCCAGACAGTTTTATTTACCTCACGAAAGAATATTTCGAACTGGAGAGGTTAGATATTGCCTTCAGTTACCTTTCCTCTACGAAAGGTATTTCCTAAATCTAAAATATTTGTACGATTTTATGTAGAAAGAGTAGAAGCAACATCGAAAAATATCATTGCCCAGGAGAATACACGTCTCAGAAACAAGAATAGAAACAGACAGGCCAGCAGAATGCACCAGATTTAACAGCTGCGCAGCCTTGATCTGAAAATAGATTTCGAGAGGGAGCTGTTAAGGGAACGGGCAGTTCGATGAAAATGAGCTGAGCTGACTTTATCACTCCAGATTCACTTTAGATGGAGTGGCAAGAGTGATGGTAATTGCGTGTGTGTGTGTGTGTGTGTGTGTGTGTACCTCCTTGTATGCACTGTAAATGAACCACTGCACAACTGTGTCCTCATTCCTTCACGTTAAGATTCACACTTATACATGCATATTTGCTGAAGTACACACACACACACGCACGCACGCACGCACGCACGCACGCACACGCACGCACGCACGCACGCACGCACGCACGCACGCACGCACGCACGCACGCACACACACACACACACACACACACACACACACACACACACACACACACACACACACACACACACACACACACACACACACAACTCATCCAAAAATATACTGTACGTGTATTCCCTAACATACAAAGACAGCCACACTTTCCCCCCTCCACTCCACTCTCCATGCAAGAGGAAACCGGGCACCAACCACAACACAAGCAACCGACTACCACACACACACACACACACACACACACACACACACACACAGGATCGGGCTGTGTGTGTGTGTGAACAAGTTCGGAGGTGTCGTTTGTCGCGTAGCTTGAAAAATGTTTGGGGGATCGGATGGACTTGCTTGAGGCGGGGAGAGGGGATGGAAGGAGGCCAGGGTGGAGAGAGAGAGACTGAGAGGAGGAACGGTGGGGATGGAAAGCCCAGGAGGTAAACGGAGCTGAAGGAAGCGGTGAGAAGAATGTAGGAAGAAGATGCAGGATGGAATAAATGAAAGGGGAGAGAGGGGTACGGGAACGGTAATAAAGAATGGAGAGGTGAGAGATAGACATGGTGGGGAAAACTGTAAACGACTGGGTAGGGAGGGGGAAAGGACGAGAGGAGGAATGGTAGTAAAGAATGGAACGTATAGAGGAACTGTAGGAGGCAGAGGAATGAGTAAATACTGTAGGCATAAAAGAGAAAAAGGGAGATTTATAGACGGAAGAAAGGGAGACAGGAGGGTTGAAGAGAGAAAGAAGTTGATGGGGATGCGGAAAAGAGGGAAGACGGAGTTGTAGGAGGGAGTGAATAAGGAAATAAAAGAAACCTAATGCTAGAGAAAAGCGAAGGAAAGAGGAAGAGGCTACTGAAAGGAAGGAAGGAAGGAAGGAGGGATGAGGTGATACACAAAAGAAGCGCGAGAGAGGAAAGGCCGGAGCTGGTCAGTGAAATATGATTGAGTGTGGCAGGCTGTGGAGGGGCGTAGGGGGAGGGATGAACAGGAGGAAAAGAGGCTGGGGAAATTATTTTTGGTTGGAGATAGCCAGACAGTTAGATAGATGGATAGTGAGAGAGAGGGAGGGGGAAGAAGAAAGCTCGGGGAAGTAGAGAGAGAAATGTGGTTAGAAAACGGAGAGAGGAATCGATGTCTAAGGAAAAAACTAAGGTGCGACTGCATTATAAGTGGTCCACAAAAGAGTGGCCAGGATGCAGGGGAAATAAGGTTTTAAAATAGTGATATATTGAGTCACAGAAAGACATTAAAGGGATTGTTTGTGTTACCATCGCCTAGTTGCTTTTTAATCTTTCTCAGCACCACCGTTCCGTCAGAAAATTTTATGTCTTTTGTATGTCAGTTGCACTCTCATTGGTCTTCATCTTGGAAGTTTGTGTGGTCAGTTTGCTCTTTGTGTGTGCATCCTTGTAACACACAGACAGACACACACACACACACACACACACACACACACACACACACACACACACACACACACACACACACACACACAGTTGTGCGATATGCCCTATATCTTTTTCTTCTCATTCCATGTTTTAGCATTCTCCTTTAAACTCATCATCCTTTATTATTATTATTATAATAATAATTATTATTATTATTATTACTGTATACTGTTGGTTCATTCCATGCCTTTTCTGCAGCCTTTTAGAGCTTCTTCTTTTTTTTTCATTGTTCGTCGTTTATTTAAATGTATAATTCTTCATTTCTCCTCCTTCTTCCTTATTGTCGTTTTTGCATCTCCATTCCTTCTATTTTCATGCCATTATTTTCCTTTTCACATCTTTTTCTTTCCTATATATTTCTATTTTTTTTTTTTCATCGGATGTCATATCCCTGCATCGTTGCACTTTCTTCGATTCATTTGATCTCTTTTTCTCATTCTTTCTCCTTCATGATACGTCTCGACTTGCAACTTTAAACCTGTTCATGTTGGTCACCTGAGCCTTCCCTATCCCCTCCCCCCCCCCTCTCTCTTTCTCTCTCTCTCTCTCTCTCTCTCTGAGGATGTGTGCTTCAGTTTCTGCTGGGAGAAGTATTTGTGAAACATAACATCCTTCCAAGCCAAATGTTTACTAAATTTTCCCATTCCAGTACATTCCAGGGACTAGGACACCCTCACTTACACTTTCATCACCAGTTTATGTTTTTACCAGAATAATTACACCTTTACTCCCGAGTTTCATCTTCTCGAACATGAACTGTAATTGTATTTCAAATTTCTTAAAAAAAAATCTCGGCCCAGCCTTCCCATAGCGCTCCAGATTTTTTTATTCACCTGTACTAGCCTTGCTTATGGACGAATTTGTTTATGTTTTGGGTGTTTCCGTATAAATCACCTTGGTTATGCTTTTTATGCGTTTCTGTTTTTCGTTCATCACTTCTTATAACATACTGGGTATCTTCCTTTCTCCTTCTCTCGTGTCTTTCTCTTTATGTTCATATTTGTGTCTGCGTTCCTCATACCATTTTTTCTTTTTTATCTTCCATTTTTCTTCCTTTCTTGTATACATTTTTTCTTTTTTCTCTTTTTTTTTCTACCTCCAGAAAAAATAGTTAATTCATTTGGTTAATTAAATCTAGGGTTAACTGTTACTCAGCGAGGTTTACCCAGGGGAAATTAAAGGAGCCGATTCTTTATACACAAGCCGAGATGATCGATGTCCAGTGTGCCAGAACCCGGAGGTAAATGGCTGGCTCCGTCGGTGCGTCCCTTGAGGGTTGTATTACGCCTCGTCCTGGCTGTTATTGTAATGGCACCACCGCCTAATGACACCCCCCACACCCCTTCCTCTCCCCCTCACCCCTCCCCCTACCACCAAGCACCCCTTCACCCCTCCCCCTACCACCAAGCACCCCTCCTCCCCACCCTACCCCACCTGTTTTAAATAGAGGTCGCTTTCTGGTAATTGCCGCGTAATTTTTCTCGGTCTTCATCTCGACCTGTTTATGGAGAGAGAGAGAGAGAGAGAGAGAGAGAGGGAGGGAGGGGAGGGATGGGCTTTGTGTGCATTGGATGAAAACCTGGTGGTGTTCTGCGCAATTTTCCACAAGTCCTTTCATTTCTTTTCTGTGGTTTTTCCTCTGGGTATTGTAGTTCCCTTCTCATTCAGCTCTATTTTGCCCCATTTTACATGTTTCCCTCTCTTTGTGTATGCCTTTATTTGTCTTTGTCAGTTTTGCAACATATTGCCCCATATTATTTTATTGGGGTATCCATTTCTTCTTTATTTTTCTCCCTTTATTGCTTGCCTTCTTTTTATTTCAACACATTCTTTCTACTCGGTAGGGAATATGTCACCAACTCCGGCTAACGAAGCAATACAGGAGCGTGTCGGTAAACTTTTATTGTTAGGGAAAGAACACTTAAACTTCTGTCGGCCACCTTATTTCCTTTCTTTTACAAAGTTTGGGGTTCATAACTGCTCATCGTCTTATTTTAAACACTTGTTTCTTGTTGTGCTTAGCTGTGTCTGTCGTTGTCGTGTGCATCTGTCTATCAGTTTATCTATCAGTCTGTTTATCCATTTATCTATCTGCCTGTCTACCTGTCTGTCTGCCTTTCTATCTGTTTGTCTATATGTCTGTTTATATCACTTGGACTTTTATATATAGCATACTCGTCAGTTCTTTTCACTCTTCAGCTGGTATCCTGTCATCTTCGTGTAGTTAGTATTCTCTTGCCAGGATACATCATTGTACCTGGATCAGGTTTGGGAATTATTCTCTGAACAAATTTACACACTAATATAACATGAAACGCTTGAATATTACAGACTGGTCAGTGCAGTAAGCTTCACTTGAAAAATATTAGACTCTCTCTCTCTCTCTCTCTCTCTCTCTCTCTCCCTCTCATACTGATACCCTTCTCTCTTACCATACTGTATATTGCGTAAACCCATTTCCTTACCCTTATTATGGCAGTCTATAGTCAACAGCCAAGCACGAAAAAAGGTAAACTAATTAACGCCCTGCCTTACGCCTAACCCATCTCACCTGCCCTCCGTACCTTCACAGTTTACGGTAAGGAGGGTACGGCTTTTACCCCTCAGTGAGAGAGAGAGAGAGAGAGAGAGAGAGAAAGAAAGAAAGAAAGAAAGAAAGAAAGAAAGAGAGAGAGAGATCTGATTGTAACATTGACCTCATAGATGAAAAATGGGAATGTTTTATTTAAGTAAAGACGAGCAGTGCATTTGGGAGGGAATTTTATGCATCCATTCATGTCATGGAATCAGTGTTGGTTCTCATCAGAGTATATCTTCACACATTTTTTCTCCTCTCTCTCTCTTTCGTGTCATTTTTCCACATCTTTGAATCCTCTTTATTCGTATTTTCCATCTTCCCTTCACCGTCATCATTGCAAGTTTTCCCTCCTCCTTTTCTATGAGGAAAATGCTCATTTGTTCTCGTCTTACACTGCCGCATGCATCCTCGTTGTTCTCTCAGTTTTGTTGAAATATTAAATCTTCTCATAACTTTTTTTTTTCATTTATATTTTATTATGGTGTCCTCCTTTTCTTTGCTTTCAATTTTTATTAAATGAATTTTCCCGAACATTGTAACGTGATGTTTTTGCGTAAGTTGTAAAAGAAAAATTGAGTAATATCGCACCGTAAACACCTGCATATGTGTAAGGCTCGAACCCACCTGGCCACCACTGGTGTAAAAGATGTGTGGCCATCGCGTAATTATGACGCATTTCCAACTGGACACACACACACACACACACACACACACACACACACACACACACACACACACACACACACACACACACACACACACACCGACTTATAATAGTAAAGAAGAGTTACATGTTTCCTTCTCATATCATGCTGGCTTCCCCCATTGTTACTATACTTTGTCACTGTGACCCACATCCTGTTCTCTGGCTGCGTCTTCTCTTTGTCATACACGGTCATTGTATTATCCTGTCCCCTGGCGCTGCTTCCTCGTGTATGTTGCCTTAGCCGCCAGAGTTGCTTCAGCCAGGCGCTATATGACTGCCGTGGATGGAATCAAGGGTAAGGAAACTTGAGCAACTACCCGTAAGCTCAAGAGACGGCTGACCGCGTTTTGGTTTTGGACAGCAACTGACGACCCAAGGATGACACGCAGCTCCCCTTGCAGGTTTAGATTATAGGTGATTTGCTTTCATCTGAGGGAAGTGGACCTCCTCTCACAACCTGAATACTAAGTCATGGTTGTATGAAATTTGATGAGCCTTGCATAAGAGGTAAGAATGAGTCTCCTTGGTTACTAGTCACAGCGACCCCTAGGTCTGACCTACACTTAGCCAGGAGCCAAGCTGAAAACGGTTAGGGATCGTTGTCAGGTGAACGCACACCACCAGCAGTGACACATTCCAACAGACAGCTTTGATTTGTTGGTTTTGACGTGCATCAGATGTTATGTTCACCAGCGTATGAATATCGTTACTGAAGGTTAACCGGGCAACCTTTACTGTGTTAGGGAATAGGGGTAAAGTCAGTCACTCGAGATAAGAATCCTGAATGTCAGTGTTCGTTCTTCTTTTGCTGCACTTTGCATGATTACTGTATAATCTCTAGGTGTTGGCTTTTAAGGCATAGCATTCATTATAGTCACGTGGTGTGTGTGTGTGTGTGTGTGTGTGTGTGTGTGTGTGTGTGTGTGTGTGTGTTTCTTCTTCCAGTGCCTTATGGTTGTCAGGGCTTCTTACCTGCGAGTCTTCTGCAAGCACGAACATATAAAGCTTTATCTGTCTGACACCTTCTTGCCCGTCCAACGCAGCTTTATAGTCGAATTTGTTAATACTTGAAGCATTCCTTACCATTGACTCTTGACCCGAAACTTGTCAGGTCATTTCAGGAAACCCTGTAAGTCATATGTATGTATGTATGTGCGTGTCTGTGTGTGTGCTCGTGCGCGCTTGCGCCATCCCATGCCTTGCTTCTTGCCCTCACAATAACCCACCTCGTTTTTTGTGAGTGGTCAGATCTGATCCTCGAGTTACTCTGAGCAGTGGCGTCTCGAGGGTTTCTGGCGTCCGAGGTCAGATTAGTTCATGACGTCTGTCCGTTTCCCTTGACATCTGGCAGCTGGGGAGCAGTCCGAACTGACGTGGGTCTGGATACTCGGCCTATCAAGTTTTGATTTTAAGAAAACCTACAGTAGATTGCGTATTTTCAAGCATGACGGAGCCAAATATTGAGTCTTTTGCATGCATCCTTAAATTTATGTTGGCTTTATCAACTACGAAACGAAATAGATAATATAGATAAGAAAAAAAATATGGTAAAACTCGATTTTTACCTCTGCCAACGAAGTTGGAGGAGGTTATGTATTCACCTATATTTGTCGGTTCGTTTGTTTGTCTACACGGTATCTCCAAAAGTTCTCAGTGAATTTCAATGAAATTGTGTGGAAAGGTGGGCCATGGGCCAAGAAAGAATTGATTAAATTTAGGGGCGCATCCGGATCCGGATTCTGCAGTGGCATTGGCGGAGGTATGCGCTCTTTGAGTGCTTTCTAGTTACTAGTTATGTGCATTAAATGTTCCATCGACATTCTCCTTTCCCAGCTCCCACTCACACAGCCTTCCCTAATCCGAGTAAAACTACTGTACATTGCATTATAGCCTGTAAAAGGTTTTGGTCGGGCCGACACCGTTGTATCCTGACAATAAACACAATTTGAACAATTCATGGTACTGTGAAAGGAAACAAAGCAAGGAAGTGCTGCAGTTATATTAACACACACAATAATTATATGCGACAGAATCAGCTTAACGCTTTGTTCTGCCTTCATAACTCAAATAATAACAGATGTATTTCGTTGCCTTCACCGTTGCATATGTGTATTATAATAACGTTTTCGTTATGATGTTTCACTCTATACTAAGGAGATCTAAACCTGATAAACTTTTTCCAAGGTCATATATGGTTATTTTCCCAATTCTTGCTCAGTATTTGAATACTTACTCTTTATTCCGGAGCATGATCATCACAAGTCTAGTTATTCATTTTCTTGCTCCTCAGTATCATCATCATCACTATCATCATCATCATCAACAGCATCAACAGCGCCATCACACCATCATCAGCGGCCTTGACTAGGCCATTGCAAGACAAAGGCTTCTCCAAACTTTACCCACAAAGGGCTCTGTTGGCAGTAACCTGAGCCAGCCCATTCCGGCGGCAGGATGTCAAGGATTTACCTAGGGGAATAAAAGTCACTTAGAGCCATGAAACTGTAACAAAGGGCAGAAGGTTTGGGTATCTTTACATTAAGAAAAGTGTAGTAATTCTTGCCAAACTCTCCTTCCGGGACTACTGCACAAAGTGGAAAGGAAGTATAATTAGATTATTTCTTGGTGGAGGCAGCAGGTCAGAAAACAGTAATTACCGCGTACCCGACGTCTTCCAATTACTGCAAGACTTTGGTCAGGAGCAAACGGGCGGCTGGGGTAGGTAAGCCTCCGCAGCCTGAACGCCCTGCTGGCAAACACATCGATAAAGCCCAGTTTACGATCTGATTACCAACAAGATGGCTGACTGACCTCTACCCTACCCATTGTGATTTTAGCGTGCGTATGTCTTTGCTTTTCACCTCCCCCCCCCCTTCCCACACACATATATATATATAGTCTACGTGTTTATGTATGCACTGTATATTATCTTATGAGGGTCGCCTTCATAATACGTATTTTATTTCATACAGACTTTTTGTAACAACTGTGTATTGTTGATCTTTACCTTATAACACTGAAACATATATCACGTACGCTGAAATTTTACGCAAGTTAGTAAATCAGTTTCAATAGTTACATCATGAATATAGATATGTGCACAGTTAGTTAATATTTCTTTCGGGGGGAAGCGTGGACAGTTACCGAACCGGGATCAGATGGAAATAAAAATGTGTGCGGAGTTTTATGCTAGCATTTAATTCAATTTCAGAATTTCTCCTTCCTCTGGAAATCTGAAACACTGGAGTAATAAAATTAACGAAGTAAGTCTCCCCTCTTCACTGCTGCTTAGCATCTGGGAGAGAGAGAGAGAGAGAGAGAGAGAGAGAGAGAGAATCGATTTCAGAAGTAATTGGCGTAATGATCGTTTCCTTTTTTCTGAATTAATCATCTCTCTGATTTTCGCATTCCTTTTCCTCTTGTCTGTCGTTCTCTCAGCCTCTTTCTCTTAGATTAACATTGTACATTTCTCTCTCTTTTTACTTCTCTGCCTCTTCCAACTCTCTTCTATATCTCTCACCCTCCCTTTCACTTCTTTTTACTTCTTTCGCTCATTTCCACAAATACACCCTCCTCTCCCTCTGCGTCATCTTTGTGCTGTTACTCTCCTCTCCTCTGTCATTTATTTTTGTCTTGCTCTTTCTCCTTACGTTCCCTGTCATAATTTTCTGCTCCTCACACCATGTAGTCTTCATTTACTCTCTCTCTCTCTCTCTCAGTTAAACTTAAGGATTCTACCCCACAGTCAGAACAGTCGAGGGAGAAAGTCCAGAAAACCGTGAAAAATTCTTGAAAGAAAAGGGTGAAAGACCTGTGAGTAGGAGCGAGGGAGAAAAGGGGAACCTTAAAAAGCCCTTTGTGTTCGCAATTAGCTTTTTTGTTCAGTGGTTTGTGATGACGCTGGCTACCTGTTGCCGGGGAGTTACTCGCTGGCTGGCTGGCTGGCCGTGTCTGGGAAGTTAACTAGCTGGCCGTGTCTGGAGAGTTAACTGGCTGGCTGTATCTGGGTAGTTAACTGGCTGGTTTGCCATGTCCGGCGATTTACTGGCTGGTTGACTGTGTCCAGGGAGGTAACTGTGTCTCGAGAGTTACGAGACACAGACCAGAGCTTATCCTTTTAAGAAGTTGTTAGCGGGATCTAAAGAGACATTTGTCCACTCCCCACAGGGTGGGTGAGAGAGAGAGAGAGAGAGAGAGAGAGAGTTCTAATGGTGGAACCTCGGAGGGGACGGAGTTTGCAGTTATGCCTTTGACGTGTGATGTTGAGGGAAAGCAGAAACCCGGTGCCTGTTTGAGGAAGGTCCTAGCAAGAGGGGACCAACACCACATATAACACTAAATCATATGTTGTTGCCCAGGAAGCGGTAAAGTGGTTGGCATTGAGGCAGGAGTAGGAGAGTGAGGAAGACTTTGACAGGGGCAGAAAAGACCGACGGAGAACAAGACTGGTCTGTAAGTAATTCTGGGTTGAGGCAAGAGCTGAGGGTAAGAGCAGGAAAGGATATTTAATGGCGAGGCAGGATTTTTCTTTTTAGGGGAGAAGGGAATTAATGTAAAATCGTTCTTAGGGTAGAGGAAGGTCGGGATATTGGAAAAGGGATTAGGGATAGTTAGGTTAAGGGATAGGATGAAAAATGTAAGGTTAAGCTAGGGATGGGGTCATAAAAGGGTATTGGAAGGAAGTTAAGGGCAGAGAGGGACGTAAACAAGGGAAAGATGGAAGACGAGTCACGGATAAGGACAGGCAGAGGTTTAAAGAGAAAGCTGTGGGAAAGTCAAGAATGAGAGTTAAAAATTCTAGGTTGTAACAGGAATTGGTAAGCTAACAGGTAAGGATAGTGGATGTAGAGACAGGCAAGGACGTGGATAAACTAAAAAGAGCAGAGTTATGGCAGGAACCAAGAACAGAGGTAGTCAGAGACAGGAAATGTGCAGAGGGCACATTGATAGCGAGACCGCCATGGATCTGGGTGGGGGAAAATATGCAGGGGTGAGACTAAACCTAAGGATAGGGATAGGTAACAATTGGGAGAAATAGAAGGAACGCAGATTAGGCAAAAGTGTTTGAGAAATGAAAATAGAAAACAGGGAAGAGGATATGAATATGGGAGGAAGAAAATAAGTCGGAGGTGACGTGAAAGTGACATTAGCGAAACTGAAAATGTTTACTGAGAGGGTGAAGCGAAAAGAAAAAAGGAAACATATGAAAAAACAGCAGGGTGAAGATTAGGTATATATATAACCAAAAATAAGGATCGGGGAGGACCAGGAAACGCTTAGCGGAAAATAGAAAACAAAAAAAACTGGGTATGCTCTCAAGAAAAGGGGGAGAGAGGATAAGTATGTCTGAGCCGTGAGAGAGGCGGAGAGGGTGGAGAGGAGAGGAGGAGTGTGAGAGGCGAGGGAAATAATGGAACCAGATAAAAGTTTGAAGATTACAGCAGCTTTAAGGCTTCATGGGGGAACGAGAATTTATACATATTTGCATTAGTATGTGTGCCTTAGCTCATATAAATGTGAGAGCGCTTACTTAATCATTTTATTCATGACGTCTTTCGTACTTTGATTTTGCTGCGTTTACAGACTGATATCCTAATTACGAAAGATTTATCGAACTGGACGGGTAGTGTATGGCCTGCAGTATCCCTTTCAGTACGAGAGACACCTCATAGATTCGATATATTCGTTTAGAAGAAGCAAGAATACTCGGTCAATATTAAAGATCAGATTAAAAGGGTTAGTGTTTCCAAATAGCCTCCGCTGCTTGTAATTATATGCTTTACTTTCCCATATGCTGTGCCTACCTTCAGTATTTATTAATTAACCTTCTAATGGTGCGCTGTCATAAAAATGTGGTGGTGGTGGTAGTGGTGGTAGCAGTGAATCTTGTGGCTGAAGCTTTAGATCTGATTTCTTAATGACTTTATGACTGCTTAGTACGGTCAACTAGGAGACAGCAAGAAAAATATAAAGATCAAAAGAGATGGAGACAGGCAGAGACACTAAGAAAGTTAGCAAGCCAGATGGAGGGGCAGACATGAAGGCAACCACGGACAGACAGACAGACAGACAGGTAACCACTGGAAGACAGAAAGACAGGCCGACAATTATAGTTAGCGCACAACAGAAAAAAAAAAAGTAAATGCAGGAATAATAACGCAGTAATAACAAATAACAAGACATATAAATGAATAAAAAATAATATAAGGGAGTGTTAATATATCAGGAAAAACGGGACATACAGTAAATTAAGAAAAAAGAAGAAACAAAATGATAAACACACACACACACACACACACACACACACACACACACACACACACACACACACACACACACACACACACACACACACACACACACACACAACAACACAGGTACACTAGACAAAGCAAACACACATCAAACACAAACCACCAAGACCAACACACATAGTAATAGCAAAACCTAACCACATGCACCTACGCGCGCACAGACACCCACACCAATATCAACACCAGCACCGTCACATAAACCTTCACCAACACCTGCACCACTCACCTACACCTTCACCAACACCTGCACCACTCACCTACACCCTCACCAACACCTGCACCACTCACCTACACCTTCACCAACACCTGCACCACTCACCTACACCTTCACCAACACCTGCACCACTCACCTACACCTTCACCAACACCTGCACCACTCACCTACACCTTCACCAACACCTGCACCACTCACCTACACCTAAGCCTACACTCACACCCACACCAACACCCACACTAAAACAGCTATTCCCACACAAACACTCGCATCTACGCCCACATCTGTACCCACACTTACACCCACGCCTACTTCTGCATCCAGGCATCCACAGCTTCACCCAGACTTACCCATACCTATATCTGCTCACACACACACACACACACACACACACACACACACACACACACACACACACACACACACACACACACACACATTTGTTGCGCGGTCAGATAGTTGAAAACGAATCTGCGTGTATTTTATGTTTGCGGTGTGTGTGTGTGTGTTCGTTCTTTCACTTGGTTCCCTCTGCCCTTGGGCAGTGTGGCATAGCACTGTGACCCAATCCACGCCGTGCCCCTCGGCACATCGTTCTCATGTCACACAGGGATATCCCTCCTCCCCCCCCCCTCGTCTTTTTCCGCTCCAGCAACCTTCATGAATTATCTAACATGATAATTAAATCATTCAGTTATGATATAATATTCCAGTTAGTATGTATTAAAACTGAAAAGTTTTGTCCGTGTCTTCGGCATTCGACGCTCATATGACCTTTACATTTATCCTTTTTCATATTCATTCTTCCCACCTAAATTATCAGGTTATTCAGCAGGATCAAATAATACCATCATAAGAATCTTTTTTTAATTTCTTAACATTACTCTGGTGTAAACGCTGAGCATGTCCCCTGCATCCCTGTACGTATAAAAACTCTGATGCGAGTGAAAACTGAAGTGAGGGCGATATGAAGTTGCCGGGGCAACACGTTTGCATCCGATGCCAGTTATTTTTTTAGATGACAAGGTAGACAGGCAAACGGAGACTCACCCCTGTGCAAATGGGTTATTAATAAGGGTAAATTAATAAAACATCCCCCTGTCTAATGCCTCACACACGCTCAAATCTAGTGGGAAGCTGCGACATCCTTGCTTCGAGACTGGCCGTTTGAATCCCAGTCTCAGCACGGCCACCCACGCCACACCTCTCACCTTATGATTGGCGGAGGTGGTGATGTGTCCGTGTTCGTTTAGTTTTTGTTTGCGACATTTTCTCGTTCAGGGCCGTATTCTAGCTGGCTTTGGAGGCTTCGTTGCATCTTTTATTAGAGACTGATTTTGCATGTTATACTTTTATACTCTCTTGATGTTTTTTTTTTTTTTTAAATTCTAATGTCGATATCGTTTGCATCAGGTACACGCGATGTCAGTAAGGTGTAATGAGCAAAATAAATGAATTGAGGATAGTCAAGTGAAATGATACAAATAAATGAGAAAGAGATATTACGCAATATCCGAAGCCAACAAGAATATGATTCTTTGTTTGCTAGTGTTCACCGCCTGCATCACTGGCGCGCCAGTAACTCACGGTTTCACTGCTTCGAGATTGGCCGTGTGAACCCCAGCCTCCCTCAGCCTCACCTCGCGAATGCCAGTCACGGCGCCTTGTCTGTGGAGAGTGTTGTTGTGCCGGTGTCTGGAAGTTTGATTAGTTACATGAACAACTGCTTTTCCTATGGTGCCGTCCCGTTTTTTTTTTTTTTTTTTCTTACTGACTGACGAACTTTACTTCAAGTATGAACGACATCTTGTAAAGAAAGCGTTAGTGGTTAATATTTTTAGACCTTCCGTGGCCGAGGTCATTCAAAGATTGCATTGAATTGTTTAGTAGTTGCCAGTATAAGCTTTAAAAAGGTGCGTAATTCTATTGAAGGTGTTAACCGATAAACGCCGCACCTGAAATTCTCACATATTGCCGCACCAACAGACAGTGAAGGGTCACTTAAACAGTCCTGTAATTTGGGAGTGAGGTTGATGCGTCGAGAGTACCGTAGCGAGTGGTAGTTGTGTGACTTGAAATGGCGGACGGAAATCTCGTTGGCTGTGCTCTCCCGCTTCTCATCCGAGCCTGTTTATTTTGCATAATAGCCTACAGCTGAGAAATCCCGCGTATGTAAAAAATGAACAGATTAGGAAGTAGTGCTACTCAACTCCCTCAACCAGTGAGTGTCACCTGACGTTATTACCCCAAGAAAAATGGCTAGAATCGAGAGATGGTAATTTGATTGCATCTTCCAACTTCACCAGGTAAGTAAGTGTTGCTGGTGTAATTATAACATGTTGTACTGCATACTGACTTAAGCAATAACGAGAAAGGTTACCGAACAAATCACCCTTGGAGTATGTACAACCAGCGCAGACTGTTGTAGCTTAGAGGGTAATAGCATCTGATTTATGCTTAAACTTCATTCCATATTTAGTTTATAAGTATACGTGTTTTATGGCTTACATACGAATTTTCATATTGTATCTGTTTAATGTGGCAGGTGGTGACGAGTACCTTCCACTCATGTAGTGTTGCCTACTTTTTCCTTCACCATTGGCATTGTTTTTCTGTCTGCCCTCTTCCCATCCTATTTCTCCCGTGTTTCCTGTTACTTCTTGTTACTCCTCTTTCCTTTTCAGGTTGCTTTACGTTGAGTGACAAGCATACAAGAAAACCATTTACAACGCTGGGTGGTAACCATATAACCAACCCATATGTGTTCCCTACGTGTCAGCCAGTATGTTAGCGGAGGGTTAGTGCCCTTCCCCATACAACAACTAACTCAAAGACAAACGGCCAACCATTACGGGATTGTGGCGTTGGGCATAGATAGACAGATAGATAGACTGAGATGCCTTTAACAGGAACTATCATTTCTCAAATCAGTGAATTCTAGCAAATCATTTTAAACCTACCCAGTGCTTTACTTTTTCTTTTTTGGTACGGACGGTGCACAGGTACACACATGCCACTAACATATTCATTGCCCAGCACTTCATACAGACACACACGCCACACACACACATCAACAAACCAGCCGAGAGGTGGGGCACAAATCACATCGATGAAGCAATAAAATGCGGGGTCAGCTCGTAACTCCTGCACACAAACACATAAATAACACCTGCCTCACGTCCCGCCACTCATACACACTTTGCCTGACACCGACACGCCGCACCCCTCACTCACCCACCCACCCTTCCTGGCTCCCACCACGCTCCACGTCTGTTCCCATTTAGTTCTTTTATCATTTCCTCAGGCTGCATGCCATATTCCTGTCCGTGTTTGAGTTTCTTTCTACTCAGTTTCCGAGCTGTTCTTTCCAGTTTCGTTTTAATTTTCCACCCCGTTCCTGGTCTTCTCTGATCTTCTTACTGGTCGTCTCTAACTCCTTTTCTGGCGTTCCTAACCCGTTCCTTACCCTCCTCTACCTCGTTCCTAGTCTATTTCTATCCAGCTTCTGCTCTGTTCCAACCCAATTTCTGGCCAATTCCTAACCCATTCCTGGCCCATTTCTGTCACGTTCTTGGTCTGTTGCAACCCATTCCCGGCCCATTTCTATCACGTTCTTGGTCTGTTGCAACCCATTCCTGGCCTAGTCCTGTCCCGTTCTTGGCCTAGTGCTGCCCCATCCCTGGTTTGTTCCTACACCTTTCTTGGTGTGTTCCTACCCCGTTTCTCTTTTTGTTTCTTCTTCAATCTGAGTCTTATCCTTTCCCTTTTCTGGTCTTTTTTTTTTTTTTTCAATCACATCATTGATTCGTATCACCTCATTCCTGACCAGTTCCTACCCTATTCGTAGTCAGTAATCTCTATTCCTGAGTATTTAATGTCTTGTTCCTGAACAGCTTACCCCAATCCGGGTTGATTTTTTATGTAACTTTGGTCGTCTTAAATGTTACTGCAATCCAGGTTCTGCCCTCTTCCTCGTTAATACTTCAACCTTTGTATTTTAAATTTTTTCTGTGCTGTTACTATTACTAATACTAGGTTTTCCATATCCATCTCATGCTCAGTTCGTTTCTCTTTCCAGGTAATTTCCATTCCTACCGTTTGGTCAATGCTTTTTCTCTTTCCATTCAGTTCTCACCCCAGTCCCCTTGCCTTTTCCACTCTGTTTCCATGCATTTCCCACATTGTACACTTTTCACTCCCGCACTATACCTGCTCATTGTCCACTTCGGTCCCCCTGCCATCCCCACTCCATTCTGTTCCCTCCTTATCATAATCCCGTCTCATCATATCTTGTTTCAGCCCGAACTTATTCTATTCAGTCATTGAAAATTAAGCACAGAAGAAAGATTATAAGCGCTTAGATAAAAACCCTCTTTCCGCGATCGTATAACTTAGAGTCTGTTATGACTAAACCTGGGCAAATTCAGGTTAGGGGACATCACACCTGGCCAAAAGTGCTAAATGGTTACGCACCTTTCCCACCTAACTTACTGGCCCATTAAAAGAAAGTTCTTCTTCACTGCCAGTTTTATTTTCAACACTTATTATTTTCCTCTCTGTAATTGTTATTTTTATGTGCACTCTATTCCCGCTTCATTCCCACTGTACGCGACCTCCAGAGCCATCCTTTCCACACGTCATTACCACGTTTCTTTTGTATTCCCATCCTGTGCACGCACTGCTTTTGCACTGTTTTATAGCCCCCATTACTGCAAAGAAAAAAAATATATAATAATCTCATTCTCACCCTTCTGCCACATACTCGTAAATTTACACCATAGTCTCCATGGTGCCACTCCATTTTCACTCCATTCCCACTAATTCCTGCCCTTCTTCTATAGAAAATTCACTCCATATTAACACAGTTCCCACTCCATTCCCACCCTCCTCCTGCATGTAATTCACTCCATATATATCCCTATTGCCACTTTGTTCCCACTCCATACCCAGTTTTCATTACTCCTCTTCACCACCGCCTGCGTCGTTGTCCGGTCTGGCCTGTTCTTTTTTTTACTTCCTTTTTTTTCCTTTTTTTTCTTGTGTAGGAGGTCAAAGGGTAAGACGTGGGAGAGGTTCCGAGAAAGACACTACCTGAGAAGGTTAACGAGTATAACGTGAAGAGTGAAGGAGAGAGAGAGAGAGAGAGAGAGAGAGAGAAAGAGAGAGAGAGTGAGTGAGTGAGTGAGTGAGTGAGTGAGTGAGTGAGTGAGTGAGTGAGTGTGTGTGTGTGTGTGTGTGTGTGTGTGTGTGTGTGTGTGTGTGTGTGTGTGTGTGTGTGTGTGTGTGTGTGTGTAAAATTGGAAAAAACTGAGAACAAAGCAACGACAGATTAATATTATCTCATCCACAGAATGGCTTAGAGTCACATTCATACGCCGGTCATTCGAAAACCTATGATATTTAATCTGAATAGCTACTCCACCTTACCTTATCGAAATCTCAAACGTCCGTGAACATTCGAGACCAGATTATTGTTGCGACCCTTGAGAGGATAAATACGGCCGTCCTTGAGAGCATAAATACTACCGTACTGCCTCTTGTTTTCTCTTAATTTCCGGCAGGTATGTGACGAATCCCAGGGCGACGATATGAGGGGGAGGTGTGTATTGAGTGGGCGCCGTTCCCTTATTGTCACACATAATAAGCACGGTTATATTGGCCACTGTCGGAAGCTTCAGTCAATAGAGAGTGTGGTCTATTGTAGGAAAGTTGGACGGACGGGATGGGTTTGTGCAGAAGAATAAAGACAGGCTGGGTGAGGTGAGGGTGAGAGGATGAAGGTAGGGAAGGTAAAGGAGCTGGGGAAAGGAGAGGTAAAGTGAGGTAAGCATGAGGTTAGACTGAGAGCGGCACACGCAGCTACAAAACCTCCCCCAAATCTTGTGTGCGTACGAAGTAGGGTTCGGATGATGATCGCATGATTAGTGTAATTATAAGCTAAATAAGTATGAAATTTATTTTTAGTGCCATCAAATATATACAGTACAATGAACCTGTCAAAGACATGGACCTTCATATTCACATTTACATATCATTCTGACAGCACGGCACAAGGATATTCAGGCACAAGCTGTCAGTTCACTCGGTCCGTGTCGGTGTGTTGAACAGATCCAGTCTGTCGTGCAGCCTTCCATTTGTATCCCGCGTCATTCCCCTTCGACCCTCCCATCCCATAAAGATTCCACATCACCACACCCGGATACCTCCCACCTTCAGGGCCCACACCAGTACACCTCGGCCCTCTCACAATTTCAGTTCAGATATGGCTTTTTTCTTTTACAACTCTCTGACTTCCACAGCCATATGGATTTATTCTTGCATGGAAAATTGTAGATGTGTATGTACGGTATGTATATATGTATATCCAAGTACGCACACACACACACACACACACACACACACACACACACACACACACACACACACACACACACACACACACACACACACACACACACACACACACACACACACACACACACACACACACACACACACACACACACAGGTATATGTATATACAGGTATATAATACACAAAAGTCAGATTGTACGGAAAAGACTGTTAACATAAACAATAAGGTGCAGTTTCATTACAGTGGTTCATGTGCCTTTCTCGTTGCCATGCCCTAAGCCAGACCCATACTTCCATACCCTCCAGAGACTTATAGTTCAAACCCACGCGCCACCCCAAAAAAAGGAAATAACAGCCAAAACAGACATAAATAATATACACTGGGCGAAAGACTTTCCACGGCAGTTTCAACTTTTGCTTTGGTTGACGTGATTTTCGTTTGTTGCTTGCTTTCCTCAAAAAAGGAAAAAAAAAATGCACTTCCCTACTTGCAACGCGCCAATGCTCAGATTACATGCTTGCCTATGGCTGCAGCGGTCCCAGTCGTCACCACACAAAATCGTCAGCCAGTCTCTCATATAATCGCTATATGAGGACCAGTTTTGATCATTTAAGTGGCACATCCTATGTATGTAAGGACAGCCAGTCAAATGGGCTACTTTAAGAGAGCCTAACTTCAATGAGTTCAGAGCTATGAAAAGCTGACTAATACATTAGGCGTTTGTGATAAAAATTTTTTGAATTTTGGTAAAGGATTTCACCTGGTCATAGTTGTTCATGAAGATTTTAAAGAGTAATAACTCGTATCCGCAAATTCAATATTCCGCAGACTGCGCGCATAGAGGCAGTCTCAATATGCACCTCGCCCACCAGCTGGCTTAGGGAGTAAAGCTAAATTTCACTTCCGTGTATGTGCTCTAGGTTGCTTGCTGGCTTCCCTCGCTCGCTCGAACAGCAACAGGCTAACAACCTCTGTTTAATCCCAGGCGTTCATGTGCCGTCCTCTCCTTCTCTCGGTAGGCAAGTCGTTGGGCAAAACTACCGTGGTATTCCCCCACAAACCGCTCACTACAGGAACAGGGCTTTCTGCTTCAATCCCCACAGCTATGCCGACTTTGATCACCGTAATGGCAACCCCTTGCCTACTTGACGGCGACACCAACGCTAACGGGAAGGGGTGGAAATCCTAGTGAAACAGAGGCAACAGCGGGTGGAACGGCGACGGCAGGGGTTGGAACGGCGAGGGTAGTAGAAGAGGCAAGGGAAGGCTGAGGTTATGGAAGGAACGTAAAAGCGACCAACGAAGGAACGATGGAGATAATGCAGACTAGAAAAGAAAGATTGGACTTGAAGAGTGTGGCGAAAAACTACTACACATGGGTGGACAATACTGAAGCATAGAAACGCCGAGGAACGCGGAAAATCTGGAACTGAAGGAACTGACGAATTTGTCAAGTGGCAATAGCTGGATCAGATATAATGCTCGTCTGGGGGGGAGGGAGGAAGGAATGCAGAAGCTATGTGGCAAATACCTGATATGCGGACTGGAAAGAGAACTGAACCATAAAGAGAGAGAGGAAAGGCTAGGCATGGGAAAGAAAGGCAGGGAAATATAAAAATAGAACTTGCACGCCTTTTCAGAGATGGGTAGGGTGGGGGGGTAGGATTTAAGTGTAAGCTAAGAGTGCTCCGTGCCAACATTTAAATACTCTGGAGATTCACGGAACATTTATTAGAGGACCATATTTCTCTCTCTCTCTCTCTCTCTCTCTCTCTCTCTCTCTCTCTCTTCGTATGTAAAATTCATAACTCTCCCGGCTATGTGCCGCCTGCGGGCAACAGGAGCTGACGTTATTAGATCAGTACACGATGTCCTGTTTTAACAAGAATCGTGGTCTCGCAGGGGACGCAGTGTCTGCCTGAACTGACTCACATGAAACAAAAATATAGATAAACAAATAAATACATAGATAAATAACTAATGCAGAGATGAGTGTTTTCTCTCTCTGACAGCCAGTGTTCTCTGGATAATATTAGTATAAAGAGCCATAACTTATTTTGTACTAATTTGTACACTGCGCTCGGAAACCCATTCTTTTTTTCCTCTAGCATTTCAAAAGTTACATATTTCGAGTAATTCTGGTATGCTTTTCGTCCGTGTTCTGTGGGAAAGACAATTATATCATACTTGTACTGACTCTGTTGATAAGTTTGTGATATTTGCGCTGAGCCTTGCACGGTGTAACTGTTAATATTAGCAGCAAAGTAAGATTTATCGTTGTTTGCGTTGTTGCCATTCGTTATCGTTATCAGTGACATGTACTGCATCTTCACGGATATTACCACCGTATTCGTTGTTGTCATCTGCTTTTGCAAGTTATCTTTTACATCGTTATCTTTTTCGCCACATGAGGCAGTTTCCATACCAGTGAATCATTATATTCCATCCTATATCAAAAGATTCTGTTCGATGAGATTTTCGATACTATCACAGTGTATTTGAAAGGTGTATGTACAAAGTGTGATAACAGTTGTCGGTCTGTAAGAAATCATATTTTGAACATCTTTATATATCAGTACTGTATTATTGTCCCTTGGCTGTGTTACCAAGAATTCCTTGTACAGGTGATAGATGTGCCATATTTATATTGTTTTATTCACCATAACTATGTGGTTTGCCCTTATTCCCAATGTGTGTGTGTGTGTGTGTGTGTGTGCGTGTGTGTGTGTGTGTGTGTGTTCACAGTTCCACCAAGTTTATGTGCAAAAGGTGACTGTTTTTGTAAGTTGCAGTAGATATTGTTCACACATTTGCTTCATTATTCATCTTAGGTACTTACGCCATTTTTATTGCATAATTCCCTTCACTATTCATGGCCGGGTGGCGGAAAAAAGAAAGGAATGACTGAAAAATAGTGCCGACTGTTCCTGGTGCTATGAATATTTTGAGCTCTTGCATAAATGTTTGTTTAAATACCACACGCACAATTAACCCGCTCCAGCATACGCCCAATGGCCGTACTGTACATGGCTCTCTCTCTCTCTCTCTATTTGTGTGATTACTTGCTTATAAACGCCAGTCAGCAATTTTGTTACACTCTCTTGGCAGCGATTTAAATTAGCAAGATTCCAGTGTATTTGACTTGCTGATTGGGAAAATCGCTTCAGGTTATGGTATTATTTGTAGGCTGCGTAAAGGTTATGGACCACAGCAACATGGTATATCAGAGCCTGACGCCTAATGCAACGGTGTCGTAGTTAATGAAGGGGGTGGTAAGGGACAGGGCCAATGGACAGAATGGTTGCAAAGTGGAAGGACAATACGCCTTTGTGTGTGAGTTGTCCCTTCTCCTCTGTCCCCTCCACCCGTCACACAGTACCCACCCGCCCTCCTTAGACTCCTCTCCCTCCCCCCACTCGACTCCCCCTCCTCCCCTTGAGTATCTCTCCCTTTCTTAACTCTCCCTTCAACCTTCGAATCTCCCTCCCTCCCCAAACGTTCCTCCCCACTCTCTCTCTCGACTCCACCTACATTCCTTGATTCTTTATCTCCCTCGCCTCCCATTTCCTCCCACTACTCCCCTTTCCTTCCTTCTTTCTCTCCCTGGACTCGTCCACCCTCCCTCGACTCCCCCTCCGTCCCTCGCGAGGAAGAGAAGGAGGAATACAAAGGAATACAAATGAAAGCAAATAGCAACAGCCCTTTGGTCCTTTCAAGGCTGCATGTTACAGAGTAGACTATGACTACGAGATCTAATTCTACATGCTGAAGGATAAGAATAGTAAAGCAAGGAGGAGGAGGAGGAGGAGGAAGAGGAGGAGGAAGGGGAAGAGGAGGAGGAGGAGGAGGAGGAGAGCGTTGAAGAGGAAGATGGAGAGGGTACCTGAGAGGGTAGTGGGATAATGGAGCCTGGAGAAAGGAGGCGGGAGAGGTGCAAATTAGCTTGACTAGAGGAAATGAGAGGGACAGGATTAGCTCGGTGAGAGAGGTGAAAGGAGGAGGAGAGGAGAAAAAGTCTGAGAAAAGAGGGGATGAGAGGATGGAGATGAGAAGAAGAGGGAAGTGGGGCTGGGAGTGAAAAAGGAAAGAAGAAAGAGGATAAGGAGTATGGAAGATAGAATGGGAAAAGTATGGAAGGATGTGATAGAAGTGAAAACGAGAACAGAGAAAAAAGACCTCACATTCACACAAGTTCTGCTTTTACTTACCTTCATAATAATGCTCTCTCTCTGTCGTCTCTGTCTCTGTCTGTCTGTCTGTCCGTCTCTCTCTCTCTCTCTCTCACACACACACACACACACACACACACACACACACACACACACACACACATTCTCTGAGTCCCCCATCTTCCCTCCATTGAGCATGTTAAGCAAGTTGGGATTGAGTTGCTTCACTATGGGGGAGAGGGGGATATTCAGTCTGATGGAGAGAGAGAGAGAGAGGGAGAGTATAGCATGCCCTTGTCGCCAAAAGAAGTATGTATCAGCTCTTCTGTGTAATTATTTTTTAGACAAATAAATATAACTAACGTGCCTATGAGAATGCAATCACGTTAATATTTGATCCCATATAAAACGAACTACATGGGATCACAGAAGCTAGGGTACCGTCCTCCAAAATACCTAATTAAAGGTGGGAGACTGACAAAAATCGCAGGCACTATTTTACATGACAGGAAATAGATAGATAGATATACACCAGCACAGATACTGATAGACAGAGGAGGGAAGTTGGGTGTATACTGGGTGAGGCGCGATTTGCAACAAGTGGTTCTGTGACCTCGGATTTGGGCAGGCATGACCAAAGTCGAAATTAGATTCATGGATGTTGGGAATTTTTTTTACGGCTTATTCGTTTGTGTATGGCTAAATGGGAGCTTTTGCAGTACCTATGAGTTTGGCATATCACACACACACACACACACACAGGTCGTGCTATTGCTTAGGGGAGATGAGCTCTCCCCTGTCATGCTAAGTGTACCTCAAGTTGCGCTGTGGTATACAACCCAACCCAACCAAATCTAAATCGACCTAATTTAACCCAGGCTCAACTAAGCTTTCCATACTTGGTCATATCGAACTCTGCCTAACCTAGAATGACCTAATCCAATGTAAATTAACCCAACCTAATCTAACTTAGCCTCACCCAGTCCAGTCTAATAATATTTAACCTCACATACTCTCACCTAACCTGCTTGTGCCTAATCTAAATTAATCCAACCTCACCTCACCTAACGTAGCCTAACCATATCTATTCCGGCTTAATCTCACCCAGTCTCGCTTAAAATAACAATACCTAGCGTAACCAAACCCAGCCAGTCCTTAAATTACCAAATCCAACCCAACGTTACCCACCCTTACCTAACTTACTGTAATATAACCCAACCTAAACACATCTAAACCTACGTATTCTAACCCAGTCTGACCTAATCCGGCTATATCTAATCTAAATGAACACAGCCCAACCTAAAATGACCAAATCCAACAAAACCCATCCCTAACTAATCTAACCTAACCTCATATCTGCCCACCCTTCGCTAAGATTCGATGTTTTCTAGAAATCTACGGATGTCACATTCAAAATTTGGCCCGTTCTATGTACAAAGTGTGTGTGTGTGTGTGTGTGTGTGTGTGTGTGTGTGTGTGTGTGTGTGTGTGTATTTGCTTTGGGAAGTCTTCACTTCATATAGAAAGATCAATGGTCGGGTGTGTTACTGTAATAACGTATAATGATCTAAATATTATTTGCAGTACCCATCCAAATTTCTCATCTACATTTGATAAAAATGTTCTTTCTTGTATTAGCCTAATTCCGTAGCATGGCGGTGTGGTATTACGTGCCTAGCTGGTTACGTGCGACAGTGTAAGGTTCGTATCATTGGTGGTTAGATGAACTGCACGACCTAAGGGAAGGGGTTGCTTAATTTATGTTTAGAATGAAGTAAAACTGATTCGCTTAACCACTTAACTTCGTATAATTTAAATATAGCAGTTCCCTTCATGGTGATTCTCTGTATTAATTCAGCTAAGCAAATTTCTCTTCACCATTCTGTTGGGCTTATCTCAGCAAGCTGTGAGTCTCAGAGCAATTTATGTAAATGAGGGAGGGTGACGGGTGACACCAGTAAATGAGGGAGGGTGACGGGTGACACCAGGGATAACACTCGGGGCGGGTGAGACGGGAAGGTTAATTAAGGGGAGGAGGAAGAGGAAGGGGAAGGGCAGGGGAAGCGAAGGGATAGAGAGAGGATAAAGGAAGGGAAGGAAAGGGGAGGGGAAGTGTAAATACAAGAATACGAAGAAGCGGAAGGGAGGGAAAAATGAAGTGAGGGAGAAGGAGAAGGGGACAGGGAAAAGGGAGGGGAAGAGGAAGTGAAAAACGAAGGGCAAGGGAAGAGAGGAAGAGCAAAGGGAAGGAAAGAGGGAAGGGTAGGTGAAATGGGAGGGGACCGGAAAGTAGATGGGGAAAAGGAAAGATATGGGAAGGGGAAGAAGAATTGGGGAGAGAGAAGGGGAGGGGGAGGGGAAGATTGTGGTGTGAGCTGGGATGAGCAGACGTGATAACTTCGTTGCTGTATGTCTCAGCTAATGCAAGTCGGGGGGTAGTGGCTGGCAGGTTGGCTAAAATATAACTTGCACGCTTCTGACATTTTGATATAGATATTTCTTCCTTGATCTGTGTAAGATTTTTCCTGTCACACAGTATTCGAATTAATTTTTATACTGAAACAGTTAGGTACAGTGAATAACAGTAGAGGGAAACAAGGGCTATGGCAGACACAGTTGGAAAACGTGGACAAAGAACTAAATAATGCAAATAAGCTATGAGAGGCTACACCGACTGCGTAAGGAACAATGGGTACGAGATAGACATGTTAAGCAGCAAGCGAAAAGAGGACTGTAAGGAAGTGCAGTGATGTTGCGAGAAGTGGGAGTCGCATGGGGGAAATAAAACTAGAGAGGTGGTAAAGGAACAAATACCTTAAAAAAAAAAAAAAAAGCCTCGGGTAGAGATTGCTTTCTCCTCGTCAGGCAGCCGCTAATGTCACGCAATCTCCTGAATGAACGAGAGGGAATGAAGGCCGTCCTCTCATTCTCTTTCCTCGATTTTTTTTTTTTTTTTTTTTTTTTTTTTTTTTTTTAGCTCTGGTCCAAACAGTCTTCTCCTGATGGAACCATCCTGCAGCCCGACTACATTTTTTTTACGTGCAGGAATTGCTTGATGATGGCTGGCTGGAATGAAACGGCTCCTTGTGCTTGGCTGCTTTTGTGAAACTGGTGAGAGACAGAGGGGGAGAGGAGATAAGACGTGCGTGTATATATATATATATATATATATAAAGAGAGAGAGAGAGGTTTTTAGCTTCAGTAAAATAAGGGCCGTAATTGTTTAGAGAAAGAGAGAGAGAGAGGAAAAAAAAAATTTAGCTTGAGTAAAATAAGGGCCGTAATTGTTATTAATATTAGAATGTGCCAATTATAATTGTAATCAGTTATTGCACTTGAGATTCGAGGCTAATTTACCCTGTTCCAATATAATGTATGTAGGGTAAGGATCAACCTGCTCTCTTTACATCATTTTTCATGACAGAAAAACATCCAGTCACCTCATGAGAGTTCGATCGTAGACACTGCCTTCAATCCCGGCAAGAGTCCTCTTCCTGTAAACCTCCTGGTGATTATGATAATTATATAGGTTAGTATAGCTGCTTTGAAGAATCATTGCTTATTCTGCTCTGAGTGCAACTGCAAAGGGCGGGGGGGAACTCTCAGTGCTTTCTCACTACTATTCTATTGAGTACTTTATCAAATTAGGTGAGGTGAACGTTGATTTACTTTCCCGGGGGCTTTTAAGTTGTATGCCGCATTGAGTCCCCTAATTAGTTAAAGAGGAGCTGAAAAAGAAATTTGTGGAAGGGAAAATACGAACTGAGTGTTGGTGAATGTCCACATAAATCTCTGAAACAGCTGCTCATCATAATGCCTTTGTAAGAAATGGATGAAATGGGTGATGGTTCTCAGTTTCATTCTACCCCACTTTACTGGTGTGAGTTGACATGCAAGCCGTGGTACCTGTACGTGGGTGAGTATTAATATGTAAATGGGATATATGTGAAGGGACAGGGTGACTACTGATAGCATAGTGTTGGTGGTGGCAGAACGGGGTGACTGATGGCAGGATGGAGTGGCTGATGGCAGGATGGAATGACTGATGGCAGGATGGAGTGACTGATGGCAGGACGGGGTGACTGATGGCAGGACGGGGTGACTGATGGCAGGACGGGGTGACTGATGGCAGGATGGAGTGACTGATGGCAGGACGGGGTGACTGATGGCAGGACGGGGTGGCTGATGGCAGGATGGAATGACTGATGGCAGGATGGAGTGACTGATGGCAGGACGGGGTGACTAATGGCAGGACGGGGTGACTGATGGCAGGATGGAGTGACTGATGGCAGGACGGGGTGACTGATGGCAGGACGGGGTGACAAATTACAGCAGTGTGACTGAGCATGAGTCTTATGTTCAGGCTGTAAAGAGGAGGCATGCTTAAGAAGATTCTCTCTCTCTCTCTCTCTCTCTCTCTCTCACCTTTTTTAAGCTATCAGAAGAAGTTTTCGGCGGAGTTGCATGAAAGTTGGGTTTAAAAATGTACAGAATATTGAATGATCCTGAGTGGTGGGGAGAAAGATGGAGGAAATGAATTTTTTGAGGCGCTGTCAACAATAAGGCTCTCTTACTGTAATTAATGATCATAGAAAAATCAAAGTTTAGATGTGCTTTTGACTCGTCGCGTGATTTTCGCAGTGGTATCAGTAATGGACCCTTGTAAGGCGTAGGGACCCATGGCTAGATTCCCTTTGCTAGCACAGTTAACAGTAAGTATTCAGCCCACGCCCATGATAACGTACTGAATAAAAGAAAGAAGTTCAGTCATCTTTTCTGGATTGAAAACGACCGGCCCGCGGTACACGACCCTTACCGCAACTGCCACAGTCGACCACAACACCATACTGTTATTCCAATTTTCTCCAAGCGTTTCCTGTGACCAGACTACCTCTCTCTCTCTCTCTCTTTCAACACACACACACACACACACACACACACACACACACACACACACACACACACACACACACACACACACACACACACACACACACACACACCAAGGTTATGTAACAAGTGTATAGACATTACCCTTTTAATTCACATACACACATAAATGCTCCGCTTTATCAACCAGACTTATGATGTTTGGATTGCGTAACCTTGTGCGTTCAACAAAATACAGACACACACACACACACACACACACACACACACACACACACACACACACACACATGTTTGAGAGGACAACCAGCAGCAGTGCCGTAATGGTGTGATGCAGACATTCTTGCTCAGCCTGTACACCATAAACTACATACACACCCAGGCCAACCCACAGACACACCCGCTAATTTTGGCTGCTATGTAGGAATATAGTTTCATTTGACTTCCATGGCATATTTAAGTTGAAATGCGTAATGTTTGTTTTTTAGTGAAATTATAAGTTTCTCTTGCTTTCATAAGGATCTAGCAAACATCTCTTTAATGAGTGTGTGTGTGTGTGTGTGTGTGTGTGTGTGTGTGTGTGTGTGTTTATCGAGCAACTATAAATCTTAAAAAAAACAATCAGTCTGAGGTTAAGCCTACTGCTAAAGAGGCCGAATCATAGGCAGCGACGCATGAAATTAAATACGGCTAGTTTGTACTCAAGTGGAAGTACTGTATCTTCACCTTTTAAGTTTCAAGCCGCCTCTCACCCCCTACAGCAAAGGATGGAGGTGAAGGTGAATCTAGTATTCCATTTCTCCTTTGATTTTCTTTGCTTACAATGGACTGTTTCAACCCGCGTCAGCACTGAAGACATAAAATAATCTGACGATGCTTAGGGTAACCATTACATACAATATCCGGAAGTACAAATGTCTTCCCATGGTTTTTCATGCTACCCCTAAACATGGACACCCTTGGCTTTCGTCCTTCAGTGGTTTGTTAAGGACTGTCTGTTAAACCCTCACGGGACTGCGACATTACAGAAGCCAAAGACGCGGATCACAGGAAATCCTTGGCTAAGATTGACCAACGTGCTCTTCATGTTCTCCAGTCATTTCTCGGCGCTATATCGAATTTTTTTTAAATCAGACAGTGTGGATGTAAGATTCGTAACTTGATTTTTCTGATCGTTCAGCGGCCTGAAATAATATACCTGTACCTAAATTAAATGTCAATAAGATCCAAAATTATTACGTGGACCGATGTTGCCTTATAGGATATTAGTTTCTAGGAGAGAGAGAGAGAGAGAGAGACAGAGAGAGAGACAGAGACAGACACAGACAGACAGACAGACAGACAGAGATTACGGGCATATATAGGTTAATGCTTTTCATGCTGGAGCTGCATTTTTTTTTTCTGTTGCGGCTTTGCTGGCTTGAGTAATGTCGGTAATTCCGCTAGTAATGAACTGGAATTTATGTTCGATGTCACGCGAAAATGAGTTAGTAGTGTTGGTTGTTTCACACGGGTGGTGGTGATGGTGGTTTTGGTGATGACTGTAGTGGTGGATGTGGTACAGGCGATGGTGGTGGATGCTGTTGTGGTGGCGATGGTAACAGTGTTGTTTGTGCCGACTGAAATGGTGGAAACTGTGGTAGCAGGCTTGGTGGTGGTGGTGGTGGTGGTGGTGGTAGTGGTTGTGATGGTATTAGTAATCTGCAGTGTCGTGTGTATACATAAGAGCTGAAATACATATTTTATTTCTGACCATTCTTCATCAGCTTCATCTCCGTCTCCGGAACTCTTTCTTAGACATCTTTCAGGACTTCATTCGTACAAACTGAAAAGCCGTGGGGCTTCACGCATCCTTACCTCACTCCAGTACTAAATTTAAACTCTCTCTCTCTCTCTCTCTCTCTCTCTCTCTCTCTCTCTCTCTTTAAAGCATCGATTTATTCTTACACATGCTTCACTACGGTCATGCGAGTAGTTACTATTTACAGAAATCAGTAGTTCTCTCTCCACACCATGAACACGTAAGATCTTCCATAACCCCTCCTTGTTTACTCAGTCACATGATACAGGATACAAAAACCCACACTGGCAGACGAAAAAAGATGTATTCCAAACAGTTTCGGCGACAGCTGTCGCCCTCTTCAGTGGATCTACAGACCAAGAGTGGTACATACAAATGCTGAGAAGCTGCTTACATGCTGGGTGAGGACACCTTTTCCCAACCACACCTGATGTGACATAACCAGACTCTCCCTCTGCTCTGTCCTCACCCAGCATGTAAGCAGCATCTTAGCATTTGTATGTATCACTGTTGGTCTGTAGATCCACTGAAAAGGGCGACAGCTGTCGCCGAAACTGTTTGGAATACATCTTTTTTCGTCTGCCAGTGTGGGTTTTTGCATCCTGTTTCATGGTAACAATTGTGTGATCCTTCAGCCGTCAGTCACATGATATTTTACCGATCTATTAATGCCGTGAATATCCAGCAGTTCTTAGCACATGTTTTCTACACAGTCAGCCTTACTGGATAATATCTGATGCACAAATTCTGTACCACTTCGAAGCAGTATGAAAACTGTATGAAAAATGACGTTAGCGAAGTGTGGGGTTAAGAAGTGGATGAGTTTGGGTCGCTTCTCTGATTACCTGCAGCCTTCGTATTTACAAGGTCTACTGAACTTAACCCCTTTATCCCTAGAACTCTTCTTGTTTTATTCTTGATGGATAGCTGAATGTGATAACTACTGAGCCACCAGTATGACATTATATATATATATATATATATATATATATATATATATATATATATATATATATATATATATATATATATATATATATAAAATCCTGATTTTGGTGTGTGTAAACAAGAAAGTGAGCCAGTTTGCTAGCTGCCACTGTCGTGATCAAAGCCGTCAGCCCCTCAAAGGAAGAGCTTCTGCTACGTCGCCTTTTTGAAAACTGAAAAACATTTGGAAAATAATAGTTTTGTTTGTGGCTCTGAACAACACAGTGACTACCAATCCTCACGCCTGGATCACTCCTCACTTGTGTAGCGATTGGATAATAGTTTTAGTCCCTTTCTTGAATATTTTTTCGTATGCCATGTAAAAAGTCGCTTAAGTAAACACTAGTGTAAGGGATTGCAATCAGTGACAGTCTGAAGAAAACGTCACCGGTTTTGTCATCCGAGCGAGATGTCTTGGACGCCAATAATCCATCATTTTTTAAAACAAATATGAGCGTGATTATTCCGAGACGTCGCGAGGAGGAGGAGGAGGAGGAGAGGGAGAGTGATGAAATGATGAGCCAAGGGAACGTAGGAATTATCAAGAGAAATAGTTCCAGTGAAATATCAGACGGCCAGAGGGAGATACTCGCTCTTTATATACAATATATATATATATATATATATATATATATATATATATATATATATATATATATATATATATATATATATATATATACACTTCAGTCTTTCCTCGTCTTTCTGCCTACGGGTGACTTTACACTCCCTCTTCTGTCTTTCCTTCCTTCCTCGTCTTTCTGCCTGTGGGTGACTCTACACTAAGTGACAAGCCAAATGGTTTCCTGTACGCCAGGAAACCATTTACTACGCTGGGTGGTAACCATATAACCACATTTTGGCGCCTGGTGGTTTAGTGGGTAATTATTGTGCTCCAATCGGATTGAGCCGCTGTAGGCTTATATCCAAGGGGTGGTTGGGGTCTATTGCTCACGTAATGCCACTCAGGGATGAGTGATGTTGGTCACTCTCATCTTAAATGTCAGGACCAACTGCCTAGCCCCGGGCTCCAACGCTCCTCATGGGGCAACGTAGGATTGGATGATGGATGGATATATATATATATATATATATATATATATATATGTGTGTGTGTGTGTGTGTGTGTGTGTGTGTGTGTGTGTGTGTGTGTGTGTGTGTGTTTTCCTTAACCAAACCATATTTTAAATCTAGGAAAACGAAACGTTGCACAGTGGTAGTGTTGGACCTCATCTCAGACCAGATATCAGGCACGGTGGATATATCTTCTCCACGGTGAGAAGGTTCTAAATAGGAGAGAGGCAAACGAGCCAAGAGAAGAACACATAGATCGTGAAAAATGAACCAGAGTAGGTAGCACAGTTGACGCTGGTAACCATCAAGTAAATACAAGTACACTGTATGACACGCATGTGAGACTCTGACCTTATCCTCTTACCTTGAGCTCAGGGTGGTCGTTCTCATATCGAATCCCTTTCTTATTTAGTTTACCCTGAACCCTCCACCAAGTTGTCTCTAAATCGGACAGAAACATATGTTGACCTTGCTATGCGACCTTGACCCTTTACTTGTAGTTCTCAAAAACAGTAGTTCAAATCCTTTGGCTAATCACTAACCCTTCCACCTTGTTTGGTAACATCAGATCAAATCTGTCATAGTTATATATATATATATATTGT
>NC_136977.1:59913503-60013503 GCF_032717465.1 Coenobita brevimanus
GTCGGACACACAAAAAAAAAAAAAAAAAAAAAAAAAAAAATTAGGTTCACATTTCCACATGGTATTTCTCCTTCCCCCATATAGTATCACAGTCGCTGCTGACCTTTGTTGACCTGGGCTCGCATTTACAAAATTTTAATAAACGCCGTGTTGTAGCTGTAATGCCCGCAGCAAGGTCTTGGAGAGTAAAGAATTCTCTCTCTCTCTCTCTCTCTCTCTCTCTCTCTCTTCATCTTGAAAAGACATGTTTTAGTTTGTGTTAATTGCGTTAAAGTAATTAGATGAAATGTATCATTAATAGGAGAGAAAAGGGAAATGAATGCATTATATTCCGATAGTTTAGTCATTCCTACAAAAATGTAAGTTGTGATGGGCAGTCGACCGTAAATATATTCGAAAATTCCACCCCTGGACTGTCATCATTACCAGAAATTAATATTCAGTATGAAAGTGGTCATCAAATCACTGTCAGCATCACCTGTCATTTATTTATTCCTGATCGGCTGCCTCTCTTCCTAAAAGTGGCCGTCTAACTTTTTTTTTTTTTTTTTTTTTTTTATGTGACGGCTGCACTCACTTCTCTGCCAGACTGTTTGTCCGTAAGTCAGTATATAGGCCCTACTTATGTTGAACAAAATCTTATGGCGAAGGAAAAATACATTGAGAGTCGTGATAATACTTAAGACTTAAATGGAGTTTGTTTTTGGCTCCTGCACTGAGAAAGGTCTCTTGCCCCGAACAAAATATTTTGGCGGTGGCAAGGATTACTCTGAAAGATGTATATACAGCTTCTTAATTTGTCTTTGCTAACTTTTTAACCTTCACTGTTTACAAAATTTCTTTCTCACTCATTTACCTATATTTATGTTTTATCAGCTTTGAAGGGAGTCTGGAGAGAAAAAGTTTTACAGGTGAAAAACAGGAACTTAGGCCATCTTCCTTTGATGGTGTGTCCTGTGTGAGAAAGGGTGGAAATGAGATGCAAGAGAGGATGAGCTGTTGTGGGAACGGGAAGGGGAACGTGGTCGCTGATAAGGGATTTACTGGAGCTTAAAGTTTACCGTATCTATATCTGTCTGTTTAGCTGTATCTATTTATCTGTCTGTCTGTCCGTCCATTCTTCTCTCTCTCTCTCTCTCTTTCTTTCTCTAGATATATTATTGTGTTTTTTCTTCCTGTATCTGTACATTTTTTGTGCTCTTGTGTCCATCCAGCCTGCCAGCCTGTATATTTCAGTCCTCTGCATGTTTTAAGTATACCCGGAAGTGCCATGCGTCCGTCCTTCCCTGACATATACATGGCCCTCTTATCTACGTTATATGTGGGGTTTCTCTGAGTGAATAAAAGTCAGAGGTAGGAGAGCAAGCGTTCAGACAATCATTTTTAGTTTTCCTGACAGTGAGCTTGACGTGGTAGCCATATTTTGCGTTCTAATATTTTTTAAAGTCATATTTTCGTAGTCATAATTCTCTTAAAGCCATAGTCTTCTAGAAGCCATATTCTCTAACAGTCTTATTATTCTGACAGCCATTTTTTTTTTGTGTGACAGCCATATATTATTTTTTTCTTACAGCCATATATGTACCAGACACCACAGATCAGGCCTGGCACATTGTAGGAGTTGAAACTGTGATGTCTCTAGGGCGTCCTCTTGATGTTTGGGGTAGGTGGCTTGCCGATGATTACTCAGTGTCGCTGGCTGGTATTTTCCTTGTTCCCCTCTCCTTGCTTATTTTCCTCATAGCACTCTTATATATTATCTTCAAACTGTGTATTAGGTTTGGAGGTTAAATAAAGTCTAGTATAGCAAAATAATTATGTGACTATTCAGACAGTATTATACAGTTACGTACAAGGGGTTACACAGTATAAGTGAGTGCTGTCTAGAGGAGTACGTGTTGCTATCCCCACTCCCTGGCTATTCCTGCTGACTCTAAGCTCACAGTGGGACGTGGGAATGAAAGCTGACTATGCAATCGAATGTTCGATGCATATACCTATGAGGAAAGCTGTGTGATGCTATATTGCAATGTGAATCTTTAGATCTGCTACAAGTAAATTTGACGTAAGTTATATAGATATACAATGCAGGTAGATAAGATAATAAGATAATGAGAAATATTGTTAATACTTATATATGAAAGCAAAAATATGGATACAAGAAGTACACATATTTTTGTATTGGTCATAATTTTCTTATCCGTTTTTTTTTTTTAACAGCCATAGTTTTTTTACACCCATTTTTAAGACTTTTTTCAAACAGCCATTTCTTCTTACAGCCATGTTTTTTATAGCCACATTTTTCTGGTAGCCGCATCCCAATAACAACTATATATTTACTGATAGCCATATCTCTTTGACTTCCTCATTTTTTAAAACATATTTCTCTGGCACTTATATTTTTCTGATAGCCTTATTGTTCTTACAAGATTCATATTTTCTGGTTTGCTTTGTTTGTTTGTCGTTTGGTAAATAGCGTAACTTAGAGTCGCTGGATTGTAGTTGCATTAATTTCTGAATGCACGGGGAGAAATGGGGATTCACTGTATGGGCGCACAGCATTGAATGTGGCGCAAAAATCCCTAAGTATCATATGAAATCGTCAAAAAGGTAAGTCAGTGTGTGTGGAAAAAAAATGATGATTCAAAGAGTGAGTAAGGCCTGAGTAACGAGGTGTGTTATGAAAGCGTGGATTCCAGCAATTTCCATCAGCTCGTTTCCTCGGTTGGTGCATTACGACGAGGGCAAGGCGAGAGGGCTTTTGTTTGCGTTCACGGAGGCTGACAGTGAGCGCGGAGAGGATGGAGGAGAGGAAAGGAGAGGCTACGAGAAACGGATTAGGGAAAGGAGTAGGAAAGACGGAGAGTAAGAACAGGGAGAGGAGAAGATGGGAGAAAGTAGAAGAAACTGAGTAGGGAAAGATGGGAAGCCAGGGAAAGACGGAACGTAGGAAAGAAGAAAAAGGGGAAGGAAACTTTAGGGATGAAGTATAGGAGATAAAAGAGAAAGCGGATAACATGAAAAAAAAAAAGAGAACAGAAGAGAGAATTGTAGTGGTGAGGGGAACAAATGGAACTCAAAGGGCGGTGAGGAAAATGAAGAAGTAAAGGAACAGTCAAGAAGGAGGGAAGGGAAATGATGGGAGAAAAAGGAGACAGAATTGGGAAAGAAAAAAAAAATCAGAAGAGAAGACTAAGAAAGGCGACGCAGTGAGAGTTTAGAGAAGAAAACAGAAGGGAGAAGTAAACGGGGAGAGGTAAACAGAGGTGAGGGTAGTGTGATAAAGTAAATTGCAAGGGAGGGGCAAAGGAGGAGAAAGAGACGAACAAAGAAGGGTGAGGAGAACGATGACTAAAGGTGTGCGAAAAACAGGAGGCTGGTGGCAGGGATCAAACTCTGGTGCAGATTGTTGACTTCCACTCTGGCACTTACCTTCCTTCACTCCCCTCCTTCATTTCTCTCTTCCTCCCTCTCCTCCTTTTCTTCTCCCATTCTTTTTCTGCTCCTTTCCGTCTTCTTCCTCTTTTTGTTTCTCCTCTCCCCTCCTTCGTCTCTCATTTTCGTACCCTTTTGCCCTTCTCCTCCACTTTCTCCTTTTTCTTCCTCGTTCATTCATCCTCCTTTGATCTCCTCTTTCCCCACTTTTTGCTTCCTCATTCCTTCCCCTCTTCCTCCCTCCTTGATATCTTCATTCCTTCCTCCCCCTCCTTCTTCCTTTCTATGTCTTCCTTCCCGCGATCATTTCCTTCTTCCCCCTTTTTTCCTTCTCTCTCCTTTTCTTTTTCCCGCTTCTCTTCTCTTCTTCCTATCTCTTTCCCCATCTTATTTTATTTTCATTCCTCTTGATCTAACCTTCTCCCTAATTTCTGTTTCCTTCAGTCTCATTCCCTTTGTTTCCTTCTGCTTCAATATTTTTCTCTCAGTTTCACCAGTGTCCTCTCTACACTTAACATTCCTAATTTTGTATTTTTCATTCGTGGTTCGTCTCATTTATGCCGCTTTGATAGTTTCTCGGTCTTATGGAGTAACTAACTCCTTCTCCTCGTGGAAGCTCTTCTAATTTCTTTTCAAAATTAGAACTGTTTCATTTAGAAGACTCTCCCTCTTGTGCTGCCTCTTGTGTAGGGGTTCATTAAGGCTATAGCTATTGCCTCCAGTACAAACCTTTTCATCAGAGATACATATTTTCGTCTGGAGATAGCTGGACTTTAAGCAAAAGATTTCATTACAGAGAAGTCTTTAATCTCATCTTCCTTCTTCTTACCTTAATTTTTCTCCCCTTTGACGTCCCAGCCGCCGCACCTCGCCATCTCCTGCCCACTTGCCTGCCTCACCTCATTACCCTCCTCTCTCTTCTCATATTTTTAACTCTAATTTTTCTCCCCTCCCTTCTTCAGTAGTGACCTTCGTATAAGCATTAAGGAAATAGTTTGGGGGTGGTAGGAATTTTAGATCAGAGCTGTCGTTGTAGAAAAAGTAATGGAGACATATCCCAAACCTTCAACCAAAGAATGGTGTAGATAATTATATTCTACAGTAGATAAACAAGAACGATGATTGACTTGAAAATGAAAGGGAAAGATGAGTGGTGCACAGACGAACGAATGCAGTGAGTGGGACAGATAATGAACATGTGCGAGAAAGATGAGTGGCAAAAATAAGTGATTGCTATTATAAAGGCTAGTATAAAAATGAACGAGAAAGATGAATGGTAAAAAAATACTATAAAGACACGGAATATAAGCAGGAAAGAGAGGTTGAATAAAATGGAAAGATGAGCGAGGTTAGGTAGACGAGATAAAATCAAGATGGGTGTTTGAAAGATGAATGGCGGAAAGAAAATGCAAAAAGGATGAACGGATTAGAATGGTAAAAAAGAACAAGAAAGATGACCAGTATATCCATGAGGAAACAAATGCGTAAAAATCGAAAAGAAAAATGACCCAAAATACGAGCTGAGTAAGATAGACCAATGAACTATGCAGCTGATGAGCGGGAAGGATGAGCTAATTCAATATGAGTGAGAGAGTAAAGCCGCAGAGATGAAAAGGAAAGGAGATCAGTAAAGATAGGCATCTGAATCTGTATAATCGCTTTAACTATTCGGGGAGGAATCATCAGCGTATGTGTAAAATATGACTGAAAAATGAGGAAGAAAGATTTGAGGGAAGGACGATAAGAAAGATATGTGGGGAACATGAGCTGCAAAAGTTAACGACAAAGATGAAAGAAAAAGATGAGGGATATGTATTAAAAAGAAAGATGAGGGGAAAGTTAAATGGAAAGAGGAACAGGAAAGATGAGAGACGAATAGTAAGTATGTGGTAAACATGAGGTGATGTGGAAGAGTACGGTAATAAGCTCGAAAGATGAGCGGTAAAAACAAGGGGGAGGAGAGTAAAGAAAGTTTTGTGGGGTAAAAATATCTGGTATCATAATATCCAGCTTTCCTCATTCCACCATTCTTTAGTCTCACTAAGCATCCTATATTACAATCTAATAAATCTTAAGTGACTTAACTCTTTGGCTCATGACTGATTGCAGGACAGGCTTCTCCGGTGACGATGGGATGGCTTTGCGTTTGTAAGGACTGCAAGTCGTGGGAACATGAATGCACTCTTGTTAGCTGATATGTGATTTCCGCAGGCCTCATACTCGTGTCCCCCTCCGCCCTATGTTAAGTTCAGTCATCTCACTAATATAATTGACTTTACGTGGATAATTAAAGCCACGATTTATCACTTCGTGAACTTAAAAACAGAATCCTGATTTAATGTATCTGAACTAGTTTATAGAAAAGCTAGAGACAAGCTTTATTTTATTAACACTTGACCAAGACTCATATTTTTTTTCTACATGTTTCCAAGGGTGCGATGGCAAGTAGTAGAAGCTCGGTGGAGAAATATGAATCACGGTACTGAGAGTATTCATTACTTCTCCAAATTTCTACGAAAATGTATACAATTTATTTACAATGTAGTTGTCTATACAGTCAGAGGTAGAAGCATTTTTAAGGCATTTATAAGAAACCATTAGGTAAAGGAGAGACGACAGTTTCTGATTTTGCAAACCCCTTGAAACTTAACCATCATTTTATGTTGTATCCTTCTTACAAAAACCATTATTTACAAGAGGTGCGAGTTTCCTGCTCCCACACCGGATATCTCTTTGATGAGGGAGAGTTTCCGCAGAGGGGTAATAAGATGCAAAGATGAAAAAGAAGGCGAGCGGCTAAGATGAACCCGGAATATGAACGATAAGATGAGCAAAGAAAATGATCAATAAACAACATCAGCAAGGAAAATAAGCAGTAAAGGGGCATGAAAACTGAATGATAAATATGGGCAAGGATAACAACAAGACTATGGGCATCTTTGATAGCCACACCTACCCCTGTAGTGTTCTAAGTGGAAAGAAATAACTATTTACTTGTGAAGTGCCGCAGTGACACCTTACTGGCTCAGAGCCGTTCCTGTACAACCAACTGACGAGTGCTCTGGCCTGCCGGTCTTTGTCATAACTTTGGGCTATTACGGTATGATGCAGGTATGCGGTCGGCCACAGCTCTTGCAAGTATGGAAGTTGTGTCTATTAAGTTTTGTTCTCCCGCTGTTGTCATAAGTATGGCTATTCCGGCACGAAGCAGATTCGCGGCTGACTAGTATTCTTGTATCCCTTACGGGACTAAGGCGGCTGGCATGTGATAGATACACTGTAAAGTAGGTTTGTGCGTGAATTGGATAGAATACCCTAACAAGCGACAGGTTAGAGTGGAAAACATGGGGAGAGGTCGTTGTACTGCAGCTGACTGACTCATGCTGCTGCTGATGGCAGTGGTGGTGGTGTACGTAAGTTTTTGTGCGTATGTACGTAATGTATGATTTAACACCCCATCACCCAGCACCTCTCATGTGGCGTGAACCTTATCCTCCAAGAAGGTAAAGGGACTCTGTCAGTGAATGACAGAGTGAGTGGGTGACACAGGGACACACACTGGATTTTCCTGCCTTTGTGGGTGCGGCAATAATAAAAGATGAGCAGGGAAGATAAGCAGTAATGCCACCGTAGAAGATAAGTGGTAATGATGAGCGAGGGAGATTGACGGTTACGATGAGCGAGGGAGATGAACGGTCATGATGAGCAAGGAGAATCAGCGGTAATGATGAGCACGGAAGATGAGTGACGTAGCAGTCGTATGTGTCTTAATTAATCACACCCTCACGTAAAGCAATGGGTACCCTAATGAACTTCCCGTGGCTGATGAATAAGGCTCACGAGAATCATGTAAAAATTAAATGTTTGCCAAAAACATTGTCAGAATGTAACTGACGTTGCAGTCCGATTATTAGTTTTAATTAGCCAGCATGACAGAGTTAATGAACCCTCGTCACGTCGGCAGTGTGAATTTGATGTTGTGGATAATTTAACACCATTGTTTTTACCCTTTCATATCAACAGTTCGAAAAATACAGCATTGTACAGTACATGGCAGCTTTAGATTATATAATTAGAGGAAATACTGTATTATGCATTTATCAGCTTGGAAGGACGTTCCTAATGATAATAATAATATAGCCAAATTTTGGCGCCTGGTGGTTTAGTGGGTAATTATTGTGCTTCAATCGGATTGAGCCGGTGAAGGTTTATATCCAAGGGGTGGTTGGGGTTTATTGCTCACGTAATGCCACTCAGGGATGAGTGAGGCTGGTCACTCTCATCTTAAATGTCAGGACCAACTGCCTAGTCCCGGGCTCTTACGCTCCTCATGGGGCAACGTAGGAGTGGATGATGGATGGATGGATGAATAATAATAATAATAATAATAATAATCCATCCATTCGTCCAAACCTTATTTGGTACTTAATCCTGACATTGAGGCAAGAATGAATTTTGATGTAATAGAGTATAATAATAAGACGAAAACGAAGAAGAACAAGGGGAGAAAAACGACCAAAGTACCCGGTTAGGTAAAAAGGATGACGCGGACAACATTGATGAAGTTATTCTGGACAGACACTAGAAATATAGCAAATCGTAGTTACAGTCTCCTCGTGCGCCGTAAGAGCTTCGAGGGTGTTTGGAATATAAGGCCTTCGAACTGGGAGAACAGCATCCATACGCCACCACACGCTCGTGCTCCTCTCATTTACTACTTACGATCAGGAGGAGGCTTCTGGGTTGTAAAATTTTTTCACCATTCTAGAAGCTGAAATATAGCACGAACATAGTGTTAAATAAAACTAAAATTACAGTGTGTGCGTGTGTGTGTGTGTGTGTGTGTGTGTGAGAGAGAGAGAGAGAGAGAGAGAGAGAGAGAGCGAGTGTGTGTGTGTGTGTGTGTGTGTGTGTGTGTGTTTAAGTAATTATAAAGTAATTAACGAAGTCGGCTATGATGGATGATACTGTCAACAGAAAACGTCGAGATTTTCGGATATGATACAGGTATGATGGGGAAGGAGGGAGGTATTCTGCCTTTTTATAGTAGTTTAGACCTCCCTCCAAAAGCCATTAATTTCCTCTGGTGGTAAAAGCGAGGAAAAAAGAAAGAGAAGAAAAAAAATATATGAAAGTGTTAACTGTATGAAGAAGGTTGTTGGCTAATAGTTTTAATCCCTTTGAAATTAATAAAACCGTCTGACAGGATTACGAATGAAAAAATGAAGGCGCCACTGCAGCAAGCGATCAGATTCAGAATGCTCTTTATGCCTTTAGTGTAAGATGTGTTAAGGTAAATGCTCTAGCCTGTTTTGAAAAAGATAGATGACGTTGTATCGATAAGTTCAGCTATATCATTGGTGTTCATTGTGGAAAATGGTTGTAATCTATGCCAGTCCTGAAGTATTATCTAGTCTATGTTGTTAACGTTGGTGGTGGTGGTGGTGGTGGTGTTGGTGGTGGTGGTGGTTGTGGTGGTGGTGATGATGATGATGTTACAGGTGTTAGTAAGATGTGCCTGTGAGTGTGTGTGTGTGTGTGTGTGTGTGTGTGTGTGTGTGTGTGTGTGAGAGAGAGAGAGAGAGAGAGAGAGAGAGAGATACAAATGTGACCCCTAAACAAACGGGGACTGGAAAAATACAATAAGTAATGTCCCAGATACGCCAAGTGAAAAAAAAAATCGAAAACCACCAAGAAAACGAAAGAAAAAATAGTGAAGGAAATCCTCTCTGGTTTCCATTTTCCCTCCACACCAGAATGAGAATCCGGGTTTTTCGACCTTTGGAGTTTTTAATTCTGTTGTATAATAGGGTACGTAATATCACCTCGCTCTCACGCTGTCATTTTTTTTTTATAATACAGGAAGAAGAATCGCTAAAATAATTAAACGAGTTTACTGTCAAGAAGGTAACAGTAAAAAATGGAAATTTGATTTTGCGCTACTTTTTTTTTTAAGGAGAAAATTTATTTGTGAATGAGGTGCTTAATAAAGCGTAATTAAGGAAAAGAAAAAAAAGTCCGATACAGAGACCAAAAAATTAGGTGTCTTATAAACATACGTTGGTATTAATATAAGTTAAGCGGAACTTATCTAAATCACTTCGTTTCGAGGACATTTTCTTTAGGTATACCTCCAGGCGATTATATTTTGTTTAGAAAAAGACACTTCTAGCCGGAGAAGCCAGATAGCTCCGTCAACCTTTCAGTGTTGATTAAAGTTGGCTGGAGCGAGCAAAACTACTAGACTACTACGTTATCTTAGCGAAGAACTTAGATAAGTGTATTTTACAGGTTCAAGAATAATCCTGATATGAAGAAAGGGATTTTCAGTAAAGAGATTTTGTGCTAGAGTTGTGAAAATAAGAGGAAAAAAAAAACAATGAAAACTATGACGATGGTGCAGTCTATATCGAAATCTGTTTGGCCCGCAGTCGAGGTTTTTGGGTTCAATTTCTAGTCCGTTTATTATTATATGGAATTCAATGTCGGACTCTGAGTGCAATAATTCTGAGGGAATAATTAATTACTTTCAGTAACAGCCACAACTTACCTCCTGAGAAAAACGCATTATTATTATTATTTTTTTTTGTCAAGGAGAAACAAGTATTTTTTTAAGAATATATACTTTTTCCTACTCTGCAGCGAGCACTAGAGATAGGACAAGGCCTATCTTTCTTCCAAAAGGAGGAATAGGAGAGAGAAGGTTTCAAGAGAAAGTGTTGCCTTAACGGGGGCATATAAAAATATAGGTTATAAGTCTAATTGTGTTACTGTTATGGACATCTATTTTAGGCTACCTGTAGTATTATCTGCGTTTGTTACGAGGCTCTAGTTTTCATAGAGTCATCTGCTGTGGAGTGGAGCTGCGTGTAAAAACTTCTGGCCGCACCTCCCGCGCCAGCTCGCCTCTGGTGGGGACACTGCCTAAATTAGGACTGATAGATAGGAGATAAATTGTTTAGAAGTGAGACCCCGAGGAAAATAGAAACTGAGAAAAACCTACAGAGAAAAAAATAGAAAATACATATTACAAATAATACGAAGAGTCGAATATATAATGTGATCAAAAATTGTCATAGCGAAACTACAAGAATAAGAAAAATAATAAATAAATAAAAGACAAAAGAAAGTCTGAGCTTTAAAAGGCAGAATTGTGAAGTTTGTGATGTATTCTGAGCTGAAAAATAATCGCAGGTGGAGGTGTGCACTGTGAGAATCTAAAATGGAATTATTCCAAAGGATAACAATTTCAGCAGAAAAATCTTGAATAGAAAACGGAAAACTCCAAAGTGAAAAGTCCAAATGGAAATCAGTCAGAAGTAAAATTTGAAATTTCTAAAAAAAAAAAAAAAAGGGGGGGGGAGGGAACCGAGATGAGTTTAAGATAAAAAAAAAAAAAAAAAAAAAGCAAGCCGGCAGTGTGAGGGATGAAACGTTTCTCCCCCCCCTCTCTCTCGTTCCATGCACTATATATATATATATAATTTATGTCTTGTTATTTCTATATTTATTTATATTCCACCGTCACTTATATTTGCATTTTTTCTTCTCTTCCATCAGGGTTATGTTGATTTCTCTCAGAAGCCGGAGCTCTTCCTTGCTTTGGCTCGCAGTCTGCATTACCCCTGTCTCCTTCCATTTATCTTTTTCTCTTTTCAGGTCAAATATTTCACCCACACATTCGAACCCAACACACGCACAGGGTACAGGCAGCATTCTTGAGCTCTTAAACACACACACACACACACACACACACACACACACACACACACACACACACACACACACACACACACACACACACACACACACACAATGAATTCCAACCTTTCTTCACTGTTACATACATTCCCACCCACTCGTCTACCCATTCACTTATCATCCCTCTTTCGTCTCACCTACCTCGTTCCATCACATATAGTAGTACTCAGTCACACACATTTCTTCCTTCTATTGGTGTGATTTCTTTTCACACCAATAGGCCTGATTCGAAAATCCAGTTATTCTCTGAAATGCCTACCTAGAGTATTTTTCACTGTTTTAAACGGTCTCTCCTCCAGTGTAATGTATGCTGCATTCCATCAGCTAATTTACAGTCCATTCAAGTAAATCTCTCCAGGGCAGAATCCCACTAACCTTCCAGAGCATTCTGTCCTACACTCTCGCAGACACTCCTAGCCTAATCTATCTTGTACACACTCTGCAACACAATCTCTCTCCTTCGCACTCTCCGGCCTATGCTCCCATGCACTGTCTCTTACTCGTATGTTCCTTCACACTGTCTTAACTCGTTCAAACACACTCCCTTACACTCTCTCCCACACATTCTTCTACACCTTCGCCTACACACTTTGCGACACACTCTGCTACAGTGTGTGTACCCGATTGATCAGCCAGTGTTACTAGCTTCATTTGAAGGTTCCTGGCTGTCATAATTATAGAAGAATGTACCGGTAAAATAAGCACAACAAAACTGTGATTCCCACCATCCACAGCAGCAGACCATGAAAATTAGAGGTTCACAGCAAACGTACATATGACAGTTACCTTAAAACGTTCTCTGAGAAAATATCGTGTTGGCACGAAAGGTTTTCTGCAGTGGTTGCTAGGGAACGGTTTCGATGAGAACCTCCTCCTCCTCCTCCTCCTCCTCCTCCATCGTGGAGAAAGAGGAGAAAGACTGTGCCCAGACCACTCTGAGCGATCTGTAGGTAGAATGAGAGAGAGAGAGAGAGAGACAGAGAGAGAGCGAGAAAGTGCCACTGAGGGAGTAAGATCATTTGTCCCTTGTGAAAGGTGAGTAATAACGTGGGGTAGTTTTATCCCTTCTTTTCCTTTTTTCATTACTTATCTTCCTACCTCCCGGCATCACTCATTCCCCTCTCTGTCTCCCTCCTTCCTCTCCCAGCCTCACTCGTTTCCTTCCCTGTCTTCATCTTTTCCTCCCTGCCTCCTCTTCCCTTCCGCTTCCGTCCATCTACTCCCTGTCTTCCTTTTAACCCTCCCTACTTCCCTCTATTTTCTCCGTGCCTTCTTCTTTCCCCCTCCTTTTCTGCGTCCTTCCCTCCATGCCTACCTCTTCCCCTTCGCTCCCTCCCCCATTTCTTACCCATCCCTGCCACCCTTCTTTCCCACTGTTGCTTATTTTGTCTCTCCCTTTTCCCCTCTTGCTTCTCCCTACCTTCATCCTTCCTCGCGTTGCCTGCATCTTCCCCCCCCCCATGCCTCCTTCCGTATTGCATATGGATGGTGCCTTTCCCTCCTGCCGCCATCCTTCCCATTCCTTCCTTCTTCCTTCCTCTGCCTGCCTTTCTCCTCAACCTCTCTGCCTCCTTCCTTCCTTCCATGCCTCAGTCTTTCCCTTCCCTGCCTCCCTCCTCCCCTCCCTGCCTCCGTTGTTCCCGCCCATACCTCAGTTTTTCCCTCCTTCCCCCCCCCCTTTCATCTCCCTGCCTTTTTCTTCTTAAATTCGTGGCCAGACTTTATTCACCCTCAACCTCTCTGTCCGTGTTCACACAGCAGTACATTTAGGTACATGGATGGAACACTGACTACCGCTGGTCGTATTTTAGGGGAAGGTTATTTGCCTATATGACACCCTTGCAGTGGACAGACATAAAACCTTTGCCTTCGTCTCCTTCTTTTATCCTTTCCTCCCTCCATCCATCTCACCCTTTCCCATTTGTTCCCTCCACTTACGTCTCCCCCTCCTCTGTTCCATCCACCCATGTCTCCCCCTCCTCTGTTCCATCCACCCATGTCTCCCTCCTCTTTTGTTCCATCCACCCATCTCTCCCTCCTCTTTTGTTCCATCCACCCATCTCTCCCTCCTCTTTTGTTCTGTCCATCCTTTCCCCTCCCTCTCCTTCCTCTTCAGCGCAGTAAGGCTTCCTCCCAATCAGTTTCGTTGTGGTGGGCTCGGGACTCGTATCACCAGCCCCCTGACAGTGCACATGCGCGAGGAAGGAGGGGCGGGTAAGCATGGTGAGTAACCGAACCAAACATAAGCAAACCTAATTTAATTTGGATCTTAACCTTACCTAAGGAATATATTAAAAAAAAAAAAAAAAGCGAGAGATAGGAAGGAGAAACGGCGGTCACAGGCAACTCTCGCACAGCATAATTTTAAGGTTCATTTTGGCCACGTTAGCTACCGTCCTCCCTTCATGCCTCCTAAAACGAAGGAAGCACCAATCACGGGGGTATCCTGACACCGAGACACCGGAAGCCTGGACCAATATGACCTTCCCCCACCTTCGTCTCCCTTCCATATTTTTTCCCATGTCTCCCCCCTTTCCCCCCGCGTTCTTTCTCTCTCTCTCTCTCTCTCTCTCTCTCTCTCTCTCTCTCTCTCTCTCTCTCTCTCTCTCATTCCATTTCTCCGTAAACAGTGGCATTAAAGGAAGATGTATTTGATTTACCAGTAATATCGTTTCACTAATTGAATATCCAGTGACCGAAATTAAGCCCCTGATTATTGTCTTAGCTTAGTTCATTATTTCCACAACAGACAAACCCGGTGAGATTGAGGGACTTACAAATTACTGACAACGGGAACAGAGTAGTGTATAAATTTGTTTTTTTTTTTTTATATTTCCTGTAACACTTTTATGTAATGTGTGTGTGTGTGGGTGGGTGTGGGTCTCTCTCTCTCTCTCTCTCTCTCTATAATTACGTGTCCGACTCTGGGCAAAGGCTTCAGGGCCTATTTCTCGGGGGCAGTGACCTATCCCAAGGCCCAGTATTCCTCCTACACCTCCACATGTTACCACTTCGGCGCTAACACCCACCATCCATATTGAATACATGCTAGGGCTGACTCATACAGGACTGGTATATTGGTATTAGCGGGGGTATTTTTACATGTCGGCGGGTCTTCTGGTAGATCAGTAGAGTCTGATTTTTATGAAATTCAAATCCTTAAACTGTTCCCTGCCCCAGCCGGGATTTGAACCTGGGTCCAGTAGGACTGCAGGCCACCTCTCTACCGATTGAGCCACCGCCTTCTTTATCCATATATATGTGTATACACACGCACAGATACTCGTAGAGAGAGAGAGAGAGAGAGAAACTGCATGATGAGGATGGCTGGCTGGAGTAAAATGGCGCCTTGTGCTTAGTTGCTTTTGTGAAATTAGGGTGTGTGTGTGTGTGAAATAAGTCAGTGGAGCCGACCGGTCATAGTAGTTCCATGGCAAGAAGGCGTCCCTCTCCAGCGCCCTTCCTTGTGATGAAAGGATTACGTAAATAATAACAACAGCCAGCATTTCCCCACCATCAGCTGCTAGGAGATTTTTCCGTATGCACAGACTCCATTTCTGAGCACTTTCCTAACTGTTTCTCTCTCTCTCTCTCTCTCTCTCTCTCTCTCTCTCTCTCTTTCTCTCTCTCTCTCTCTCTCTCTCTCTCTCTCTCTCTCTCTCTCTCTCTCTCTCTCTCTCCATTTAACTAATTTCTCTATTCTCGCTGAGAGAATATGTGGAGTGAGTGGTTTTGGGTGCATTAATGTATTTTAGGCAATTTCTGAATGCACGCTGCATTGTAAATTCCAGGCTCCGGCGGGGATGAGGATATTGCGAGGAGTGGAGAGAGAGAGAGAGAGAGAGAGGGGGGGGCGGGAGGGAGGGAGAGATCAGTGATATATACAGTATAGAAAAAAGAGAATGGCACAAATGAGAGGACGGAAGTAAGTCTGCTTTTGAAGTCCTCATCTGGGCTCCCTCCAATCACCTGGCTGATTACTGTATATACGGAAGGGTGACGCAAAGCAAAGTACAGTATTAAGCTTATATTTTACCAGTGTATCTGACATGAATGTTATCGGGCAGGGTTCGTACCGATATCACTGTTATTATTATTATTATTATTATTATTATTATTATTGGTTATTATTATTGTTATTATTATTATTATTGTTGTTGTTATTCTCTTGTAGCTGACCATGGTGTTATGAAACCCTCTCCTGGTATTTCCTAGCAAAGAATGTATTGGTTGTTTTGGCGGTATTACTGAGCTCATCGTCTTATGCACCAAGCTATATTGCTCGACAAGAACCTGACGGCTCAATCAGTTTTGTTGGCATATTTTCGGTAATATGAAGTCAGGATAAAAGTATGAGATTTTTGCACTGCTGCATCGTAATTTTCCTATCAGTAGAATGCAGTCTCTCAGGATTTTTTTTAGCAACCATTCCATGCGTATCCGTACATAATTATGCAAATGACGACGTTGTTTTTCAGAGCAGGGTTCCATCATCCATGTTACGGAAATACCACTTACTGCGATCTGTGAAAGTTCAAGGAGAGTGCGTGATTTACAGCTTCCTTGGACCGACGATCCTACTGCTGAGTTCAGAAGAAACTCGGAGTGAAGCAGACTGATTGCTGACGAACCTGCGAAAGGATACGCCTAAGTGCTCCTAAGTGCCGGGATCCTGGCCGTCTCAGGGAGAAAAATGCAGACTCGATCGTATGAAAAGGATGAGAAGCAGAACAAGATGGAGTGAGAAGCAAAGATGCGTGACAGGGAAGTGTGCCAGCAAGCTCCCTGGTGAGAGAAATGGAGTCGGAGGTACGAGTATAAATAGTATAAAGGAGAGAGAGAGAGAGAGAGAATGTGTGTGTGTGTGTGTGTGTGTGTGTGTGTGTGTGTGTGTGTGTGTGTGTGTGTGTGTGTGTGTGTGTGTGTGTCTTTCTGTCTGTCTCTCTCACTGTGTGTGTGTGTGTGTGTGTGTGTGTGTGTGTGTGTGTGTGTGTGTGTGTGTGTGTGTGTGTGTTTGTGTGTGTGTTTATGTGTGTCTGTCTGTCTGTCTGTCTGTCTGTCTGTCTGTCTGTCTGTCGGGATGTGAGAGCCGTCGAATGCACGAAGAGGGATGAAAAATGAGTTGTCAAAGAGAAGGAGAGAAAGTGAAGATCGGAGGTGCGTGAACTCGGATCGAGAGAGAGAGAGAGAGAGAGCGAGCACCGACAACCCACCCAGCTCACCCACAAATACCTACAGACCCACCCAGCTCACCCACAAATAGCCTACCCACAACCCTACCAACTCGAAGTCGATTCCGTATCTTCTTTACCCTCGCACAGCTGTTGGCTTTATACAGAGGTTTTATTCGCTTCTGTATAGAGTACAGCTCTCGTGTGTGTGTGGGGGGGGGGAGGAAGGGGACTCCCACAGTCCCACATACAGCTCCTCTCAACAGAGTGGAGTCATAGGCTTTTCGTCTCATGTACACTCCTCCTACTGACTCCCTTAACCTCTGTCTCTTCACTGCAGTGTTGCGTCTTTATATCTTTTCAACCGCTTCTTCAATGGTCACAGCTCCTCTGAACTGTCTGCTTGCATCCCTCCATCACTACTGCGGGCGCGTAGCACCCGTCTAGCAACAAACTCTTATCACTTTTCTGTCCAACTCTTTAATACAAGAGTTAATCGTTACTCGCGGTCCTTCATGTATGCAATAGGTCTACTCTGGAACTCTCTCTCTCTCTGTCTGTATTTCCTACTGCCTGTGATCTCTAGTCTTTCAGACGCATTGTGTCCATGCATCTCTAAAGGAACGGGTCTTGAATTTGGCTCTCTGTTATCTTGTTTTTGTTTTTCTTGGAGGGAACAATCTTCCGGGCTCCTGGCCTTTGGCTACTTCTTTCTTGCATTATATATATATATATATATATATATATATATATATATATATATATATATATATATATATATATATATATATATATATATATATATATATATATATATATATATATATATATATATATATATATATATATATATATATATATATATATATATATATATATATATATATATATATATATATATATATATATATATATATATATATATATATATATATATATATATATATATATGAAGACCCATCAATTATACAAAGATCACCACCGCCTACCACACAGATATCGACCATACAGAGACCTACCGACCATTCAGAGACCAAACACCAACGCAGCTTCTCCGACCTATCAAACAAAAACCGCCCAAGCGTTTTTATACAGCACCTGATCTCTACAGGCGACCAAAATCCAAAAGTCCGTCGGCTCCAACTTTTCTGCACCAACTCCGGTTAACAGTAAATACGGTTAAAAAAGTTGTACGGTCCTGCATCACCCGCATGTACCATCATATTCCTACTTGTATCACAACACTCCCACATATTCCACAACGCACCTACACGCACCACAACACACTCACAAGTACAGCAACACACTCAAGTACACAACACACCCACATGTACCACAACACACATGTGCCACAACACATGTAATGCAACACACCCGCATGTACAGCACACCCACATACTCGTATACCACGCACACCCACATACTCGTATACCACGCACACCCACATACTCGTATACCACGCACACCCACATACCACAGCATACCACATCATACCACATCTACACACACACACACACACACACACACACACACACACACACACACACACACACACACACACACACACACACACACACACACACACACTTTCAGTAGTCTTACGCACAGTACCGGTATCCATATTCACGTTGATTATTACACACACACACACACACACACACACACACACACACACACACACACACACACACACACACACACACACACACACACACACACACACACACACACACACACACACACACACACACACACACACACACACACACACACACACACACTCGCACACACACACACACACACACACACACACACACACACACACACACACACACACACACATACACATGAAGTAGGAATCCAATATTCCCCCACTTTGTGACTTACCAGGACGTTACCTGTAGCTATTTCTCTCTCTCTCTCTCTCTCTCTCTCTCTCTCTCTCTCTCTCTCTCACACACACACACACACACACACACACACACACACACACACACACACACACACACACACACACAACCAGAGAGAGAGAGAGAGAGAGAGAGACATACACACTACACCTGCATACACATAATACCACACTCACAAACAGACACAGACCTACACCTCTACGTAATACCACACACAGAAAGTCATGAGTAAACAAATGGAAACTGCATACAGTAAGGGGCGATGAAGCTGTCAGAGGTATAGTGTCCCAGTGCGAGCAACTGAGGCGGGAAAATAACTGCCAGGTGAAATTGCCTGTACCTACTGTTGGCATTCATTAATTATTTATAGACGTTTTGTGATATTGTACTAGGAACCTGGGTATTACGAGGGTGATTTAATTTTCGTTATTATGGAATTAGGCAACAACAGTTAGGTAAGATGGTCGAGGAACACACACACACACACACACACACACACACACACACACACACACAGCCAATTTGCACTCCCACTCTCTTGTATGTATTAACGGGCATCATTCTTTTCATTGCTGTATGAATCGGGCACCAGCCAGTTCCGCCTCTCTCTCTCTCTCTCTCTCTCTCTCTCTCTCTCTCTCTCTCTCTCTCACACACACACACACACACACACACACACACACACACACACACACACACACACAGGAAAATCCACGCACATACATTTTACCTGTTTAATGATGGTCAGTTGAACACAAGGAAATTACATGAAGAATGCGGCGAGTAGTAAGAAAGAAGTATAGTTTTCCGATGAGAACAACTGAGTCATGAAATTAGCTCTCAGATGGAACTGTTGTTTCCAAAAGCATTTATGGATGTTTAAAATGTGTATTGGAACAGTATTAGAAGCTTGGATATTCCGAGCCTAATTCAATCATGTAAGGATATAAGTATTAGTTTAGGTAATTTAGGCACACACACACACACACACACACACACACACACACACACACACACACACACACACACACACACACACACACACACACACACACACACACACACACACACACACACACACACACACTGGTAAGCTCTTTTTGTCGTGTCCCTCAAGGCAGACTGTCCGGGATTACCGTCGATGAGTTCCCTGCTGATCAAGGCTATCCATGGCACTCACTTTGGCACTATTATAATTTGTTCTTCTGAGCTTATATTTCAGCGGTCACTGGTCGTATCGTGTTGTTCTCGGAGCCAGGGGTAAATAACAATAACCTAGAGCCGTTTATGTTTGGTTCGATCGCTTTCCACTCTGATTTTTTTTTTTTTATAGTATCTTTTCTTGTTGACACTCGTTCTATGACCTCAACCATGACCTATTTCCTGACCTTTCTAACCTCCCCAGTGACTTCCATGACCTCCTTGTCCTCCCCATGACCTTCCCCATGATTGCCTTATGACTTTCCCTTCAACCGAACATGACTTCCTGTCCCTTATGAGGTCACAATGACCTCCTCTAACCTTCCCATGACCTCCTGTTCCTTATGACTTCACAGTGACCTCTGACCTCCCATGACCTCTGTATGAGATCCTCTGCCCTCCCATGACCTCCACCATACCGTCTCTTTAACCTGCCTGACCTCCCCCAGTAATTCACCCATGACCTTTCCTTCCAGTCCAGCCCCCCATCCTGCTGCAACCCCCCCGCCCCCTTCAGCAGCCTTAAGGAACGAGAAAGAGTTGACATCACACATGGCAAAAATGTAACGAGAGACATAATAATTCAATGGAAAACTGGAGTTGCAGGCAAATAGGCGTAAGTGATTGCAGGTATGAGATGGAGAGACAAATTGGACTTGTCTGAGTTGGAGGGAGGACACCCTAATGGCGGAGGACAGGGTAACATGGAGGCGACCTTTTTTTCCTCTCCTTCCAGGATGAAGGTATCTGGCTAAAGGCAGATAAGTTAACAGACTGACAGAGTATAGTAGAGTTCAGTGTCATGTCTGTCTGTCTGTATATGTATCCATTTACCTCTCTATTAACCCGTCTGTCTCTCCATCTCTCTCTGTTATTCTGTCTACCTTTCTGTCAGTCGCTCTACCTATCGCCAGATGCTTTAATCTTGGGGGGAGTGAGCCAAAACAAATCGCCTTACGCCTTAATGAATTACATATTGTGTAAACCCCATGGATGAACTGTGACAGTAGCATTACAGAAGTATAACTTGATTGCAATACACTGGATTGAGAAGGAATAAACTTAATATTTATACGAATAAGCTGCTTAATGCTCAGAATAGTTGTTTTTTCTTGGAAGGAACGGTTTGCGAGCTTCTGGCCTTTGGTTCCTTCTTTCTTGCATTTTATATATATATATATATATATATATATATATATATATATATATATATATATATATATATATAAGTTCAAAAATGATAGCCACGTTTCTGGAGACAGCGCGATAAAATCAGTTCTGAGAGTTTGTAGCCTGAAGCAGGATAAGAATAGTAAATAGAGTCATGGGGGCTGTAGCATTTTTGTGTTTAATTTGGTAATACTTAGGAACTGTTACAAGAGTGTTATGTTTCTCGCGTGGGCGTATGATGCAGTTTTGTTTACGTTTTAGCACTGAAAGAACATCTGGCAAGCACACATTATTAAATCAAAGTGGTATAGAGATAATAAGAATAGTGTCTGGCAACAGACTAGAGTGTTTCATCTAAGGGCTGGTTTTACTGATACTTTGTATATATCAGACTTAAACCCCACTCTCGACATGCACGAGCATTGAGTGAGGATGAGGTCTCTGCGAAGGGGGTAGCATCTCACTTTCTTATTTAGATTTTTGTCATTCAGCACCTGCCCCCGCATTTCGCACCGTTGTCGTTGAAGGCAAAGCAAGAACGAATACACTAAAGCAAAAAGAGACACACAAACAGGTACATGGTGAAATATTTATCGCTGACACAGTAAAGCAATAATACTTCTTTTCCAATCTCATAATAACTTATTGCAAGGGCTTAAAGACTAAGATAAATGAATATTAAAAAGCAATGACCAGTACAGCAGAGCAATGTGCATGGTCCATAAATACTTCAACGACAGGATGTAAACGGTTGAAAACGAGAAGTAGCAGCAGCAGAGAGAGAGTGGAAAGGAGAAAAATGAAAAGGAGAAATTTATACAAATGGTTGAAAACAAGGAGCAGTAACAAGAAGAGGAGCAGGAGGAGCAGGAAGAAGAAGGTGAAAGTAATGTGACTGACGAAGAAGCAGGGGCAGGATAGATTAAGAGAAATGGGTAGAGGCGAGTGACAAAACAGGGAAAAAGAGAGATGTGGCTGACAAGGGAAGGTACTAATAGAGAGGAAGAGGAGGTAGAAACGAACGGACAATGGCTGAAACAAAAGACGAGAGAGAAAACATGGATGAGGAATAGGAGTAGGATGAAGAAAAAGGAGATAAAAGAGAGTGAGAGGAAAGGAACAACAGAAGTAGAAGCGGTGGTGGGGGGAATCATTAGACCTGCTAACGAAATATATATATATATATATATATATATATATATATATATATATATATAGAGAGAGAGAGAGAGAGAGAGAGAGAGAGAGAGAGAGAGAGAGAGAGAGAGAGAGAGAGAGAGAGAGAGAGAGAGAGAGAGCAAATAAAGCGAGTGGACAAGAAAGGGTTGACCTAGGACGGCCTTGCCTGGCGAGCACTGATAGCACCATCCAGAGCCTGCGAGAAAGACCACAATAACCTTGAGAGTTTCACAGAGCCGTATTACGTGGCTTCACAGATTTCGTGATACGTCTTCCCTGGCGACTTATATTGCGTATTACACCATAAAATTCTCTTTCATGTTAATTATATATAGACTTATCAATATCCAGTAGTCGCATCAAAAGCATACAAATTGATAATGGGCCATTGTGCAAAATACGTCGCTAAAGAACAGAAGTTACAAAATATCCAAAGTCGCTAAGAGCACAACCCATTGACTACGTGGAATTTCTCTCTCTCTCTCTCTCTCTCTCTCTCTCTCTCTCTCTCCTTTTTTTCCCAAATGTAATATCCTCAGTGTTGTGTAAAATCAGTTTCTTTCACTCCCTCCTCCCCACCATCACCAGCTGTTCAGAGGATTTTGTTTCTCACTCTCTCATTCATTCTTCTGTATATTTTTCTCCATTCTCCGTTCATCTTCATTCCCTTCCCTCGTATCGTTCACCAAATCCTTCTCTTTTATATTGCTGTCACTTGCATCGCTTGCTCACTGTCGTCTATCCAGTCTAATCCACTCCCCCCATCCCTTCCCCATTGCCTTCCCTGTCTTATCTCTTCTCATCCGGCATTCTTCCTACTTTATTAAGAACATAATTATTAAGCTTGGAAAATGGGATTATTTCAGCAAGCCGGTTCGTTCCGTGCTAGTTTACCTCCTATCAGATGGTATCATTATAATGCGAGAATAGTAGAAAAATAGCAAAGAAGAACCCTCTCTCTTGCCCTCACTCCTGCCGACATTGGTAGGAAAAAAAAGAGAAAGAATGTCATGCGGTTCTGAAAAACCGTAATGGAAATTGTACAGAAAAGGACGAAATGAAAACTACTATTTTACCATCCTGAAACTGGAACTGAAAGTAGTGTATTTACTACAGTACTGGAATCTTGAATTAACGAAAAATATTAAAGATTTCATCCTGAGTGCTTAATTAACTGGGGTGAGTCGTTTATCCAACCAGTCATAAGTCAGTCATACCCTGTTTTTTAAATCTCTCGACCGGAATAAACCAACTGCATTACAGGGTAACTTACTTCATTCCTCCACTAATCAGTTTCAAAACTAGTTTCTACTTCTCATCTTACTAAAACGGTTTTGTTCTAAATGAAGTCGTTTGCGCTGATTCTGCCAGTTTGCTAATTTCTAGAACCTTATTAGCGTCTCCTGTATTTAGCCCTCTCATCCACTTAAACACATCAGTGAAGTCGCCTACCTCCACACCATTTTGCTGAAATTGCAAATGTACAACATTCAGTCGTTCTCCATAGGAAACGTTTCTTATGTATCTCACATCAATTGCTTCTTCCCCTCTCCCTCTTCCCTTTATCTTCTCTGTCATTTCTTCCTCACTACTTCATTTTCTCCTCCATCTCTTCCCTGTAACCCTTTCCATTCCGCACCCCTCTCTCTGTCTTCCATTAACCATTCTCTCCCTTCTGCCACACCTCTCCACCATCCCCGTCCTCTGTTACTTGCGTCGTCCTCTCTCTCAGTTCTTCTCCCCCATCTTTACTACCTTCCCATTCGCACTTCTCCCTGTATTCTCTTCGCCACCATTTTCTCCATCACCTCCCACACTTCTCCACTCTCTCACCATCATCCTGTCCATCAACACTGTCACTCTTCATTACGCCAACTTCTTCTTCCTCTTCCCTCCCTTTCTCTTGCTCTTCATCCCAGCTTCTTTCTCTTCCCTTCATCACCTTTCCTACTTCACCTCTTCCTCTCTTCTTCACTTTCGCATTGCCCTGCCTTTTCCAAATCTGTTCTTCACCGTTTCCCAGTCCCTCCCTGTCACTTCAAATACCTAAAAATAGGTTCCCCCTTGTCTGATAAAGGAAGGGGAAGGTGGAAAAATTAGAAAACGAGAGCCAGAAGAAAGGAGGTAGATAGACAGACATATACAAAGATAGAGATAGATAGATAGAAAGATGGAAATAGATTGACTGATAGAAAAAAAAACACTGTGAAGGTCGAAAGGTGATAGACAGCATTAGGAAGAAATATAATTAACATGCAAAGATTCGATTATATTGAAGAAATTAATAAAAATCACTTTGTACCAGAGTGCATAATGTCCAGAATAAGTAAATACAAAGGGAAGCAAAAGTCAATCGTCAGTCTTATCACGCCATCGAGACTACCCCCTCCCCCACTTTTTTTTTTTTTTTTTTAATTGAATTCACGTTTAGGAAGTCTCTCCAAGGCCAGCAAACCGCTCTCGTGTTAAGCTGATCTCAGGGTTAATTCCATGCCTCAGGCCTAGTATTGATATTTTCTTGATATGTTGGTGATAACAGTAGGTCCACGAACTTATCAGTGACGGTAAACACTATGGCTCCAACGCACCCATTATTAACATCCGTAACCCGTCGTAACTCCCCAACCCAGTAGGGTTTTTAGCTGGGTTTTTAGTAGGTTTTTTCCTTGAGCTGAAACGTAACAATGAATTACGGAAATTTTGCTGGTGATGGATGTGAATGATTAGTAAGCAAATGAATAAATAAGGTCGGAACTAGATGGATGATGTTTACATGAAGAGTAAACATATCAGGGATTGCACCTCTTTTATAACTTGGTAGTTGACGGAATGACTGTTCAACAGGTGTTGGGAAAGCGTCATAGTAAGACTTAGTGCGCGATGTAATTGTATCTCCTCTCCAATGAGATGGAACCATGATATTTGTTAGACAGACTGCCGAGGAAATGGATTTATGGGCCACTTCATTTGGCATTCCTGATAACTTCTCCTATCCGTTTGCTTTTTCCTTCCATGAATCCTATTAACGAAATTGAAATAGTGGGAAATTGAGCTAGAATGCAGCTGATGATTGTAATGATGATGGTGGCGATTTTATATTGCTATGGACACGTAACAAGGAAGATAAAATATATGAACGAAAGAGGGAAATAAAGAACAGTAATAAACGATGAGTAGTAATAAAATATAAGTAGCAATAAAACATAAAGGAACTGGAGGATCGGGAAGAGAATGAAAGAAGACATAAAAGGAAGAGACAGAGTTAGTTAAGAAGAGAAGGAAACACGAGATGAGAGGGAATGATCGAGATATTGGAGAAGTCCCTGAAATGTTGGTCGCATGGAAGATCACGTCCACAGGTGAGATATCAGAACTGGGCCCTTCCCTTCCCTCCTGTTTCACCTCCCTCTCTTCCCTCCTGTTTTTCTTCCCTTTCGTCTTCATCTCCATCCTGCCTCTCCATCTCTCTCTTTCTCTGTCTCCCTCCTTTCCTTCGTATTTTCCTCCTCCATCTTTCTTCTCAGTCTCCCTTCCCCATCTCTCTTTCTCTCTACCGCCCTATCTTTCCTCCTATTACCTTCTCCCCCCCCCCTCCATCTCTGTCTGAATCTCTTCTTCTCTTCCTTTCTGTATTTTCCTCCTTCCCATTCTCTCCCTTCCGCACCTCTGGCACCTTCCTGGTCCTCTCTTCGTTCTTATTTTTCAGTTTTTCTTTCCATCCCTGTCTTCTTTCTTTTTTACCTTTTTTTTTTTTTCCCCTCCATCCCTTCTTCCGCAGGTCGTCTATACCTTTTTCCAGTTTTGCCTCTTCAGTTTACCGTTATCCTTTCCTCTTTTGCGGTCTTTCCTTCTCCTCCTCCCTCTGTTTACCTCTTCCCCTCCACGTCCGTCCTTCCTTCCACTTGCCATCTCTTCATCTCCCTTGAGCCACCTCGTAAAGGTGCTCTTACCTACATCCTTGGCTCTCTCTCTCTCTCTCTCTCTCTCTCTCTCCCTCTCCCTTTCCCCCCCCCCCTCTCTCTCTCTCTCTCTCTCTCTCTCTCTCTCTCTCTCTCTCTCCTCCCCTCATGCTTCTTTATTTTTTGTCCATGCCTCCTTTCTCCCAGCCTCCCCTCTCTCTCCCTCGTTTCATTCCTCTGTGTAAGCGTCCCATCCTTTCCCTTTCCCTCCCTTTCTGCGAGTATCTCTTCACTTCTTATTCGATGCTTTTTTCTTCCTCTTCCTTCCTTTCTTTGTCCCATTGTTCACATCTTTATTCCTCGTTTCAGACACAGCTATTATCCCTTGCATCAGAGAGAGAGAGAGAGAGGGGGGGGGGGGAGTGAAGGACGGGAGAAAGGTATAAGGATAGTTTTGATGAACGGAGTGGAAGTTGGGAGAAATGACGTGCCTATCCCACTTCTCGTGCAAGTTGTGCAGTTGGAAAAGGACGTCATAGTGGCCAAGGGGCAAATTTAAGTGTATGTTCTTCCATGACAGACAACATCTAGGCCACACCTAAAGCTGTCTGAGGCACAGATCAAAGCAGCGAAATAATGAAGCGGAAATCGAAGCTCGTGTCCTTGTGACGAGATACGTTGAGGCTGGTCTGGGATGGGTGAGGGGTAATGGTGAGAGTGATGGTGGGGGTGTTGCTTGGTGGTGTGGGATGTGGTAGTGGGATAATGATGGGGCGGGTGGTGTGTGTTGGGTGAATGGGGTTGGGTTGGATGATGGGTGATATGGGTGCGTGGGGTGGGGTGAGGTGAGATGATGGTGGGGGTGCGTGGGGTGGGGTGGGATTGTGGGCGGTGGGATGCGTGGAATATGGATCGGGTGGGATGGGGTTAGGTGGGATCGTGGTGGGATGTTATAAGTAGGCCGTCACTCATCTTTGGCTGTGCCTTCTGGTTAATGAAGGTGGAAATTCAGGGGACGAAAGGTAATTAACGAACCGCGGCCTTTTATTTCCACTTCCAGAGCAAAGACTAAAGTTGCTATCCATAAATTAACTACTACTTACTTACCCCTTACATTACAGCCACTTAAACTTTTTCCATCATTTACATAATCACAGTGTAAATTGCCACTTCTTAATTAACGTCACTTAAGATTTTTTGCACTCATATCCCCACAGCCACTTAGCCCACCATATGTGCATGTTAATTACCACTACCTGTATCATCAGCACTTACCTCCAGCTAAATTAAGTCTAGATCCATTTCCACTGCTTATATTGCCACTATGAATTGTAATTAGTGTGGGATCTAAAGGTGTTGGTAATGGCTCCCTTATCTTAATTACAGTCGAGCGTTGTAATCAACCTTTATGGTGGGTTTCTTTACGCCTGGAAATATATACGTCCAATTACTTGCTATCGCACTCCACCGCCGCTCCTGTTGTTAGTTGTGGGATAGTTCTGATGGTATTAGTGTGGTGTGGTTGGATGTGGTGTTAGTGTGGTGTGGTAGTGTGACAGTGGTAGCTATGATGAGTAGTTGGAGCTATTCGTGGTGAAGGTGTGGTATTGTTAGTGATGGTGGTGAACTGTTTTTGGTGTAGTTGTGGTGATGATGCTTTGGTGTTAATGTCTGTGGTGATGGTATAAGTGTGGTGATGGTGGAGTTAGTGTACCGGTAGCGTTGTAGTGGTAATAGTGACGAAAACTTTCTTTCGATGTTAGTGTAATTGTAAGCATGGTGGAGCTGTGTTCCGATCATAAATACAGCGGTGAAACAGTTGTTATGATGGAATAATGGCGTTGTATTCTAGATGTAACACTGTTGATACATGGTGTCCTTTCGGTGGCATAGCTAAAGTTGGGGCATATTCTTTTCATGTAAGAGCTTTCCACTTGCTTCTACGGCCAGACGGTTATACAGATAAGATTCACGTGCAGTAACCAAACAACAAACCGTGCAGAACTTGGCGACTCATCCTAATAACGGGTTAATTGTTGAGCGCCTGTTTATAGAAGTAAAGGATTCCAAGGCAGTGATTTAGTTCATAGATTTTCAACCGAAAATAAAGTAGGACAAATCAGGGATGTGTCATATTATGAAAAAGAAGAGAAATGGGTAAAAACTAAAACGCAGACCTATTGGTAGTATGATATGGCAACTTTGTCCCACGGCCTGGGTGATCCATGCTGGTCGAGTCTTGTCTTAGAACCGCTACGTGACTAAGTATGTCATGTATATGTATGTGTAAACTATTAAAGACAGGGATTTTATTAATGATCTGTCATACTGCCATAGGTAATGAAAATATGCCACTCAGAACACAGCCAGTGTGAACTCCTTCAGCAATCATTTATTGCAGATGGGATATAAAGTAGCCTTGTTAGGACCGTGAAGAAAGCTGGCCGTTGCAAAAATTATTTTTTTTTTAGTAATTAACTTTTGCTGTTTGCATTTCGAGTTGCCTTGAAAGTGATTGATCTGTTGTGTATATAATGTGTAGGATGTTTGAAAATTCTCGGCAAAGAAGCTTTTTAACCTAAAAAATTTTCCCTCGGGGTCTCCCATGTATCAGGTATATTTCCTTGTGTTTTTTCCGTATATCGAGCCATAGTTTCTCCTGACAGAACATTGCTATAGTCCTATGCCACCGGTAATGTAAATGTCCAGGCAGTAGCTAACTCAAAAATAAGTAACTTGTGTTATTCACTGTCCCTACTGTGTGTGTGTGTGTGTGTGTGTGTGTGTGTGTGTGTGTGTGTGTGTGTGTGTAGGATAAGAACCTATCTATTCAGAGTAGGAAAGAACCTTAATAGTGTGGATGAAGGGGGTTAAGGCAGGTACCGGTATTGACAGATTCATCTAAACGTAAATCTGGTGGACTTGTAGCTAATGTTGCACTTTTCTTGATGTCCACCATTCTCTTCAAGGGGGATAGGGAAGAAGTTTGGTGATGTTTGCATAACCGAACAGCGGAGCCTTCTGGTAATGTAGGTGCCACCGCGTGAAGGCGTCCCTCTCCGACGTGTCTTGTAGTGAAGGAGTTAATGAAGGATATATCTAACTTGGCGTATCGGAAGATTCCTTAGCTGAACTTTAATGACAAAAAATAAAGTAAAAAAAAAATATATGTCCATAGGCTGAAAGGAGTCACTTCTGTCTCCCTTTCCAGCTGTGCTCCAAGAAGACAGACACACACAACGAAATTTCATCCTCACCCCATCGCAGCTTTCGATGACGCTCGTTGCCTCAGTGTAATCCCATCTGGGCGTAAAAATGTCACAAAAGCAATGAAGATAACACGCCCTCCACCCCCATCCCCACACACAGTCTCTCTCTCTCTCTCTCTCTCTCTCTCTCTCTCTCTCACACACACACACACACACACACACACACACACACACCGCATGTACAAAAAAACCTTGGCATATTTTTTCCGTCCAGACCCGGGGAATGTGAGTGTCAGCGTTCGAATCCCAGGACGGGTTTTATGAGAGAGAGAGAGAGAGAGAGAGGGAGAATGTGCGTATGGTAGCTTTTTCTTCTGTTTTCCTCACCAACTCCAACACAGAGGCGTCGGAATGGGAGGCATCCTTTTTATATTTCGTTATTAATGGGTATGTATGTGAGCCTGTTCGTCGGTGGAAGTTTTGCTCTGTGTGTGTGTGTGTGTGTGTGTGTGTGTGTGTGTGTGTGTGTGTGTGTGTGTGTGTGTATATGAGTGCTGGTGCAGGTGTGGGTGTTTGGATGTCGAGATGAAGCTGCAAAAACCGGTTTTTCATTTTCCTTTCCTTACTATTCCTGGTACTATAGCACCTTTTTTCTTTTTTTATGATTATATATGATTAAAATAGTTCTTATGTTGCATTATCAAAATTTATATGTTTGCATCATCATCATCATCATCATCAACGCTTTATCAGAATTCTTATGCTTACTTCATCATCATCATCGTCATCATCATCATCATCAGGTTGACATTGCTAGATCAAAATTTGTCCGGTCCCTATGACCATGACCTTTGTCGTGTTCTTAAAAACAATATCAACCCCTTGGCCGACCGTCAACCCCTCCACCAAGTCAGATTTAAAGCGAATAAAATTTTTTTTAGTTATTTTGTACCCCTAACACACACACACACACACACACACACACACACACACACACACACACACACACACACGTAAATAATAAAATCCGCTCTCTCTCTGGTGTTTAAAGAAAAGACTTGTGATTCCACCCACAGTCCCGTTATTCATTTCACACCGGCAAAAGAAAAACTATAGTGTGGCCAGCTTTGAGGATTAAAAACAAAGAGACGTGTTCAGGTACCCACGCACAGTGTATCCTAAAAGCCACGTTCCTGATAATTCAAATAAACACGTGTTATTGCACGAAAAGTGAATCCCACACAAAACAGTGGTGCGAGTTTCAAGTTTTGGATGCGTGGAAATATCATATATGAGTCTGTGTGGTGGTAGGGGAGAGAGAGAGAGAGAGAGAAGGGGAGAAGGGGGTAGGGGAAGAAAGGCGAGGAAATATCCTGACAGAGACAGACAGAAAGAAGGGGGGGGGAATAAAAATAACATTGACGGTGAGGGGTCGTGGAGACGGAGGTGGAAGTGAGGGGAGTGTGACTGGAGGCAAAGGGAAAGTGAGAGGAGAGGAGGCTCTGTAGGCTACATAAAAAAAAAAAAAAAAAGAATGAGAAGAGGGAGGAGGATTTGTTAATGAGAAAAAAAAAAGATTGAAGGGAGGGGGGAGGTTGAGAGAAAAATTGCCGAGGAAGGAAGTGAGGAGGGGGGGAGTTGTGTGTGTATTGGAGAGAGAGAGAGAGAGAGAGAGAGAGAGAGAGAGAGAGAGAGAGCACTTGGCTTGGTCTTAATGGTTTTCCCCTTCTGTACTTCATTCTTTCACTGTATTTGTATTCTTTCTTGGTATTTGTTGTGTATGTACATGAAAGTTCAACACGTAAAAGCAAAGTTGTAACTGACGGACAAATCATTGCCTCTCTATTTATAGACCGCTGATGCTAAAGGAAAGCGGCTTTTGCATCATAATCTAGGCACGCCAAGATAATTAACCATAATTTTTAACCGGACCACTAGAATGATTCACCTGAACCCACACAATCCGATTCCGGTGCTGTGAAATATTCATTTGGCTTGCATCATCATTACCTGAGCCGTCCCCTTCATCTTGCCCACCTCAGTCCTTCCTCCATCAACCACCCATATCTCCTATCTTCTCCCCGCCTTCTTCTGCTTGTTCACACTTTCCTCTCTGACGTATTCCTACACCGGTTTTCCCCACCTTTCCACCCTATTGCCTTTTTTCATTATATATATTTTTTCACTTCCCACACAATTCCTGATGTCTGTTTCTCTCCACCTTACTCTCCCTTCACTTCTCACATCAAATTTTTTTCCTCCCCACCTTACTCCAGTATCCATCCCCATCCCACATTATTCTCCTTTCCTTCCCCACTATATTCCCACATTCGAGTTCTCCCCACATTATCATCCCACCCCTCTCTGTCTTGCTCTTATATCTTTTCTCTCCACTTAAGTCTCCCATCCGTCCCTGTGTTATTTTGCTCACTCACCTCTTAATTCTCTTCCTTCCCTGACCATCGTACTGCTCCTTCCCTCATCACCGACTATGATCACCATGAATTTTTTTCTCCCTCAAGCCTGCCCGTCCATCACCTCTATACCTCCCCTTTCCTCTCGTACGTTAAATGCTACTCTTGCTTTCGTCAACTGAGAGTGAGAATTGGCATATAAGGTGTTTTTCCAAGTACATCACATATCTTTTCCCCCTCACTGTCAGAGAGAACACTGGAAGGCATATTTCGGGCGTCCAAAATATATAATTTGCACTATCTGTCGGCGAGAGATGTTCCAGTAGTAGTATTTTCGACATCATAACCATCCACAAATGTAACTGTTTATATTTTACCAGTCACCGAAACGGGATTTGTTTTAATGAGGACGTATTTCCTTGTTCCTTTTGTAGCTCCCTTTTCTTTATTATTACTGCATCATAGGCCTGGGAAAGGGTCAGTCAGTTTAGTTACTGATTACTTGAATGCCTGGGATTCCTTTAGCTAAATAAACCGTACCACAGCGTTCAAGGAAATATTCATAGCTTATTCAGTTACATGACGCCATTTAAACTGTGCACTTATTATCATCAGAGGAGTTCATTGAGCCACGGGGAGACGTCTGGTAGTGAAGGAATTAGCGACAAACTTAATTCATCCGTTTACTGAGAAAAAAATTCCGGCGGTACCAAAAATAAAGTAAATATATCGTTATCACAGTGAAATAGATAATGAATGTGGGGCCTGAGTAAGAGTTTGAAAGCATTCTTCTTTTCTTTCTCTTCTGTTTTCTTTGTGTGTGTGTGTGTGTGTGTGTGTGTGTGTGTGTGTGTGTGTGTGTGTGTGTGTGTGTGTGTGTTTTGTGAGGTTGCAGACATCACCATTCCTAATTTCCGCTGAGCTCACTGGGGAAGGTGTGTTAGGCATACTGTCTAGAATAAATTACAGAGGATATAATCAACGCACCTTGAGGAAAAAGAATTGCCAGGGCTTCTGCATCTTTTTTTTTTTTTTTTTCCTTATCGAACACTGGTTTAGGGCCAAGGTTATTTGGGCGAATGATTTTTTTTTCCATTATATAAGTTATTTCTTATTCTAATAATGACTTTTGGAAATAAAGACTAATCTCAGTACCCGGATATCTAGAAACCTAACAAGGAAATCGGTAGCCTACACTGACACTTAGAGATACCGATGACTTCTTAATTAAGGTCACACTGGTCATACACTGATGGGGAATTATCTCGACCAGCAGGACAGCTGCAAACGTGCAATATCTCGGTATTACACCTCTGTGAAAAAGTTAACGTGCCTTGAAATCTCACGTCACTGTGTTCCGTCCCCTGCATTCCAGTTTTATACAGTTTCCACCACTGCAGTTTCATACAGTTTCCACCACCGCTTAACTACGTGAGGAATTCTGAATGTGTGATATGTGTGAGTGTCCCTTGCCTCCCTCTGCACCATAGTAACTAGTAATGCCACTAAGTTTTTCTCGTCTGTCCGTATAAATTTTTTTCAGTGAAAATCCTGATTTACTGGGGATTTTTTTTTTTTCTGGCGTCCAGGGCTTGGCAACGAATGCATTACATCCAAAGGCTACTTGCCTTTTTTTTTTTTTCCTCTTTACAGTACGGTTCTGCCTGGGATATTATAAGTTAATACTGCGTACAACCAGTCTCCACTATTGGATATTTTGGCTAAGGTATAATCTTTCAAACTGAAACTTAAAAATAAGTATGACTGACACATTGTCTGTCGTTGTGTGTGTGTGTGTGTGTGTGTGTGTGTGTGTGTGTGCGTGTGTACGTGCGTGCATGCGCGTGAGAGCTTGTTCTGTTCATCCGGCCCGTCCTACCCACCCTTCTGCCTCGCTTGCTCGTCCAGGTGGTCCTTCCACACCAGTTGCCTGGCATATTAATCCTTCCAGACCAAGAACCTCTCTATTATTTTCAGTTCGCGTGGGATCTGCTTAAGTAAATGGATGACTGAAGGGCACATATGTCTCCTACATTATGAGTTTTCCCAGGGCTCTGTAAATGTATCCTTTACCAAGGATCTGTAAACTTGTACACTTCCCAGAGCTCTATAAATGTCTGTTTTCCAAGGGTTCTTTGAATTTATATTTTACGTACGGTTCTATAATTTTATACGTTTCCTAGCGCTCAGTAAATTGTCTTTTTCGAGGGTTCCATGAACTTGTTCTTTTTCCCGGAGCTCAGTAAATTTGTACTTTTCCCAAAACTTTATAAATTTTTGCTTTTCCCTGCGTTCCATAAATTTATCCTCTCGCAGGGCTCTACAAACGTGTCTTCTCCCAGGCCTCTATACCTATCCTTTTCCTTAGGTTATATAAGATTGTCTGGCAGAGGTAAGAGTTAAATAAGAATGCTGTTCCCGGAAATTGTGGGGCTGGGCGGGCTCGGAGCGTGGTAAGATGAAAGCCTAGTTTAACGAGAATATTTTATCCTTCCCGTGACAAGACTGCGCCATCAGAGGCGAGGGAGCGATGGCCGTAATCATGGTTCAGCTTTTGGAGGCGCTTCTGGCAAATGTGGTTCAGTTTTTGGGGGTGCTACAGATATATTACGGTACAGTTTTTTGGAAGTGTTATAGGCAAATGGCGTCCCAGTTTTTTGGAACCATTACAAACAAATCATAATTCACTTTTTTAAGCGCTACAGGCATATCGTGGTTCAGTTATTCTAAGCGCTAAAAAGTTCTCCCGTCAAACAGGAGGAAAGAATGGGAAACGAAGCCTATAACAAACTCGATAAGGATCGATGTAATCGTGGTTCAGCTCATACATTATATATATATATATATATATATATATATATATATATATATATATATATATATATACACACACACACACACACACACACACACATATATATATATATATATATATATATATATATATATATATATATATATATACAGTATATACTGTATATATGTACATTCCGGTATGTATATATACATATATACTTACATACATACAGTAATTACGAAAGCTTTTACCGAATGAAAAACAAAGCCGGAAGAAAAAGAGGTTCAGGAATGATATATATAATCATGGTCCCATTTTCAATTATTTTTCCTTTTCCTCCGGAATTTTCCCTCTAAAAGTGTGTAAAATCTGAAAGTAAAAAAAACAAACTAGAGAACGGTTTGCAGAACCATATTCCAGTTTTTTTAAGCACTCCAAAAAACATTAATAGCAGATCTAAACTAACCTCAATGAGTGTCTCTTTATAGCAGTCAATTGATGTCAGAAGTCACCGTGTTTGATGGCTTTAGTTTTTCATTGTTTTTATATATTTATGTATATATACTTTTCTAGAATACACTTTGGTAGCCTAATGTTTGACAGTTGTGCAGGTGAAGGCATAATCTTTAAACATGCATGGTTATGTGTAACGTAAGCTGAAGAAATTTTAGGAATACCTTTCCAGTTTTGTCCTTTGAAGTAGGAGAAAATGATAGGAAAAAATGTGTAAGGACGACGACGGGGTGATACCTGTAATCGTGGCACCGTTGCTTTATAACGTTCCAGACACAGCCTTTGTCAAAAGTAACTGACAGATGTACGAAAAATGGTGTGTGTCAAAATTTGGCCAGCGGAGACAAGGGCATTAAAAGTTTTCCTTGTCCTCGTTCTCTGGGGCATCACACAGGATATTTTAAAAAGTGTTTGGTAGAGGATTTCTCAGTGTCTGTTTTAGCATTCTTTAAGCACAATACAGTCCCTGCTTTATACCAGAGTTCAAAACAGACTACAAAAATTCTGCGTATGATAAAGAAAACTATGATCTAAAACTTCCAAATAGCATTCGTTCTAGATTTACCTTGTAGTGCAAACTGTCCATCAACAAAGAGAATAATGTGAGCATTTTCAAAAGTATAATAGCAGAAATAACCAGATAACTCCCATGGGCGAAGGGCGATACGGAAAAGCCCTTCCTAGCACGATAACATAAGAAACATCGCACATTTGGATTAACCCTTTCAGTCTGGGGCCATGTTTTTTAGACGTTATTATTATTATTACCTCCAAATAATATTATAGTGAAGGAGTAAAGGAGAGCTATATCTAACCTCCCCAGTGGCAATGGCTTGTTAAGGCTTCTGCTCATAGAACTGCGGATGAAGTATTTGGTACGGTCACGAAGTAAGAAAAACGGGCATTCTATTTCATATGGATTTATGGAAGCCACAAAATTTAATAAAATCTTCCGGAAAAATATGATTTCTCTCGAACGCCGGCCAGGCCTAGTGATATATAAGTTTCCATAATACCCCGCATACCCGACTGTTGAGTGACTGGCAACAAGATAATTCGTCTGCCACTTAGTACCACACTTATTAGTATTGACATGCTATTCAGAGTGGCACATATACAACGCTACTCCTCCACTTTGTCAGGTACTTTCTCGTGTGTTATGGGGACGGCTCGGTCGACGTTATCAGTATCTCATATGTACTCGTATCATTTAATCGTTTCTTACTCCCACTGCCACATTCACACCCACATCAGCAGTCCAGCCGGCTCTGCAGTAGGTAGGATAACTTATAGCGAGTTTCTAGTGGACTGCTATTTACGAACTACCCTGCATACTGTATATATACGATAAAATATGGCCGAATATAGTAATTACATTAAAAGCGCAGCTAAAACATTTTCTCATTTACGGATGACAAGTCGGAAAATAACAGTACGGTAAACTGAATTCTTGGATTTAATTCAATGAATGAGTAGACATTTCTTGAGAGAGAGGGGAGGGCATGCGCGCGCGCGCGCGCGCGCACACACACACACACACACACACACACACACACACACACACACACACACACACACACACACACACACACACACACACACACACACACACACACACACACACACACACACACACACACACACACACACACACACGGAAGAGGGAGGGAGGGCGAGAGAGGGAGCGGTATTTTAATAAGATGGTGGCTTTGGAGGGGAGGCCAGGCCAGGGCGAATACTGATGAAGCAAAACCGATCAGGGGTAACGAACGCATCACACCGCACCAGGGACCTGACTGCATCTGACTGAACTGAACCTGGCTGGAGTCAGCTGACCCTAACTGAACCTGTCTGGGCACAACTGAACCTGACTGCACCTGACTGGACTCAGCTGAACCTGATTGGCCCTGGCTTCACCTGACTGGAGTTGGCTGAACCTGACTGGACTGGTTTGAACCTGACTGGACTGGACTGGATTAAACCTGACTGGACTGGACTGAACTTGACTGGATTCGATTGAAACTGACTGACTGAACCTGACAGCTTGACTGCACCTGACTGGACTGGACTGAACCTGACCAGACTAAGATGTACTACACTGGACCAAGATGGACGGGGATGAACGTGACTGGACTGGATGAGATTACACCGGGTTAGGTTAGGTTCACATGGACTGGAATGCAGTAGACTGGGTTGGACTGAGGAGGACCTGACTGGACTGTTTTAACCTGGACTGGGATGGACCTTACTAGACTGGTGTAAGCTGGACTGGGATGGACGTGACTGTACTGGATTAGGCTGGGTTGAAATGGACTGGTTTGGACCGTTTTAGGACGGGTTGGGCTGTGCTGAACTGTGTGATATCCTTAGTGATGTATATTCCAAGTACCGTATATCACTCTGCCGTGTGATATTTACGTATATTAATTATGAACACGGTCTGTATAAATAACACACGAGCGAATATTAATTTCATATGCTGATTTTTTTTTTTTTTTTTTTTTTTTTTGAGAGAGAGAGAGAGACTTACTTCGGGAATGTATGAGTTAGGCGGAAAGGGAGAGGGAGACCAGGGATGGGAAGGAGAGATGGGGTGGAGAGGTACACGAATGGGAATGACGAGAGTTAGAGGATGAGCAACATGATGGCGGAGGACAGGATATTTATTCGCGGCCACACAGTTCGGAATTAAGGCGTCTGTCTGTATATAGACTGACAGAAAGACAAACAGACTGACAGAAAGAGAGGAAAGAGAGAGAGAGACAGGTAGGTTGACTGACAGGGAGATAGACAGACAGATAATTAGATGGATAAATGAAAGGACTAGCTAGGAGGCCTCATACATCATCTTTAATCCGATCCCCCTTATTGCTGAGGAATTCCCGTGTGCTCGTACGATGTTTATTGGTATAAATGAATGATTTATTAGTTTTTATCCTTAAACTTCGTAGGGTTTGTGTACTTGTGTTGTTGATGTGTGTGATATGATATTCTCCTATATTTCTATTTTGACTAGTCTTTGCACTTCTGTCGTGTTTGTTGCTGTGTAGTTCCTGTATTACCCGTTTATGAGTTTGTGTGATTCTGTGGCGACTCTGTGTTTATGAACTGTTTTGGGGGACATGTTACTCATTATGGTGTGTGTGTGTGTGTGTGTGTGTGTGTGTGTGTGTGTGTGTGTGTGTGTGTGTGTGTGTGTGTGTGTGTGTGTGTGTGTGTGTTTTGCTGACTGCTTGTGTGGTGCATGTGAGTAATCTGTGATGGAGCTTAGTTCATTGTAGCAAATTCCATTGAACACGTGAAAGCTAATAGGATATTCACCGACATCAAAGGAAGAATAAGCCAGATCCTCTTCCTCCCCGCAACTCGACCAACTCATCCCACCACCCGACAAACACTTGACCGCCAGCTCGAGTGTTTGTGTTGTCAGGTGCCACAACATGACACACGCAGACATGCGTAGTTTACGAGTATATTGCTACCTGACGATTGTATTGTGACCTGTATTCCTCATGGTTTTGAAAATTTCGTAGCCCTTGTTCCTAAGCGTTGTAATCTACACATTACGCCTCGATGTCCTTTTGTAATGATGCTACGTCGATATTAATTATTAGAAATAACATGCGAGAGAATGTTGTGTTGTATGCGAAAATATCGCAATGGAAGACGTGTAACGAAATCTCCAGTCACGACGAGTATGGCCTTACTCTATGTCCGCTCTCATGCCACCTACTCGTACCACTTCACCATCACAGACTAGAGCAGCGAGAAGTAATATTCAGTCACAGGACTTCTCAGTGGCTAGAATACCTTTGTTGGTAATCATGGGCTGCTTTCTGGATGAGAGCCGGGTTACTAAGGCATAATACTGCAATTGGTAAAGCTTCGTCTCCGTGGATTATAATATATTTTAACTTAGATATAAAAACACGCAGACATAATGAGAGAATGGCATTAAAGGAAAAAGGTGGCGTAACAGTAAGTAATTATCTAGTCTGTGTCAGCTGGTGGTAAAAACCAGGTTAATGTGTACTGTGCTTGCCGCATCCTCACATACTGTGGTTGTGGCTGTGAATGTGGGTGTGGATGGTGCATGACTATGATTATGGCAATGGCTGCGACTTCTGTGTCCATGGGTGTGGCGTGGCTGTGGCTGTGGCATGGCTGCTGGACCTAAGTTCCGACAGGGTAGTGTCGCTGGTGGGGGTGTACTGAGGCAAGAAGGGCAAGGCCATAACCAGGTCAGTGGTTATTGTGATGTCGGGGAAGCACGTCCTCCCGGGAATCGGAGAATAATGTCAAGATTGGCGACACAACGTGCTCACAATTGTTGTTGATGTGGACCGGGTTGTTGTGGTGGTTGTAGCTCCTTGACGGACGCACTGTCTTCAAAATCAGATCTCTTCATTCTTGGCTGGCTCTCAATCTATATGTTTTGTCCAAACTGAATCAGTATTGTTCAGGTTATAGGGTTGAACATTTGACCATGCCCTGTAACCTTACATCTTAATAGATTGTTCTAAAAACAGTTTTTTCATCCTTGCATTTCCATGAGCTCACAAAAAAGGTTTCGTTTAAATCGGATAAAACCTATTCAAGTTCGCCTTTCCATGTAAGCTTGACTTTTGACTAACTGTTTAAAAAACATCAAAACCAGCTTACTGGGTGGCCACCAAAATTTCCACCAAACTTGTTTAAAAGCATATCAAAACATTTCATCTTCACACATAGAAATACGAGGGTGGAAATTAACCTTGCCCTGTGATCGTACCCATTGGTGATTGTCCTCAAAATCGAATCCCCTTATTTTCGCCTGACTCCTAACATTTTCACCAAGTTTCGCCTAAATCAAAGCTATTTAAGTTGACCTTGCCATGTGACTCTACATTTGATGTACATAACAGTGCTGTATTGCCGTTAAAAACAACAGGTTAGCCAGCTGGCTGACCTTAAACTCCTCCACCAAGTTTTGCTTGAAGTTTGAGCAATCCTGTTTGCGCGCGCGCGCGCACACACACACACACACACACACACACACACACACACACACACACACACACACACACACACACACACACACACACACACACACACACACACACACACACACACACACACACACACACACACACACACACACACACACACACACACACACACACACACACACACACACACACACACACACACACACCCACCCACCCACACACACACACAGTGACCAACCCCACATTCAGACTGGAAGCTACGATGAAGAGAGAAACCTGTACTGTACACAGGAAAAATCGTCCAGTATATTACCAAGATGCCGGGAATCGAACCCGGGACCCTGAGGTGAGAGCCAGGCAGCATACCAATACACCACGACCAGGTAAAAGTCAACTCACATTGTCACAGTCTTGCAACCAATGTCCCTCCGCCCCCACTGTGGGCATGATGAGGATGAGTTAACCCCCTGGCACTCGGGCAAGTAGATGCTTTTAATCTATCCCAAGCACATTGGTTGCAAGATTGTGACAATGTGAGTTAACGTTTGTCTGGTCGTGGTGTAGTGGTATGCTGCCTGGCTCTCACCTGAGAGTCCCGGGTTCGATTCCCGGCATATTGGTAATATATTGGATGGAAGCTACGATTATATGTACGGTCTCGATTAACACTGAGGGACGGATATTGTCCTAGAGTCGGATAGGAGATTGAGTTTACGGTTAATTTGGTTCATAGAGACAGGAACTGTGTGATGACAGAGATAATCAGTGAAATGGGACCCCTAGTGACACCTGGGTGGTTGTGATGACGGGTTGTAGATGGGCGACGGTGATGGGTGGTGGTGGTGATGATTGGCGGTTATGTTGGGTGCTGATGGTGATGTTGGGTAGTTTTGATGGGTGGTGACGGTGATAATAGCTGGTTGTAATGGGTGGTGATGGTGTTGATGGGGGTTATGGTGGGTGGTAGTGGCAATGATGGGTGTTAATGGTGTGTGGTGGTAGTTATGATGAGTATAGGGATGGTGGTGATAGATGATGATGGTTATGATGAGTAGGGATGGTGATGGAAGATGATGGTTATGATGAGTAGGGATTGTGGTGATGGAAGATGATGGTTATGATGAGTAGAGATGGTGGTGATGGATGATGATGGTTATGATGAGTAGGGATGGTGATGGATGATGATGGTTATGATGAGTAGGGATGGTGGTGATGGAAGATGATGGTTATGATGAGTAGGGATGGTGGTGATGGATGATGATGGTTATGATGAGTAGGGATGGTGATGGATGATGATGATTATGATGAGTAGGGATGGTGGTGATGGATGATGATGGTTATGATGAGTAGGGATGGTGGTGATGGATGATGATGGTTATGATGAGTAGGGATGGTGGTGATGGATGATGATGGTTATGATGAGTAGGGATGGTGGTGATGGATGATGATGGTTATGATGAGTAGGGATGATGATGGTTATGATGAGCAGGAATGGTGGTGATGGATGATGATGGTTATGATGAGTAGGGATGGTGGTGATGGATGATGATGGCTATGATGAGTAGGGATGGTGGTGATGGATGATGATGGCTATGATGAGTAGGGATGGTGGTGATGGATGATGATGGCTACGATGAGTAGGGATGGTGGTGATGGATGATGATGGCTATGATGAGCGGGAATGGTGGTAATGGATGATGATGGTTATGATGAGCAGGAATGGTGTTGATGGCTGATGATGACTATGATGAGCGGTAATCGGAATGAAGAGTTGTTATAGAGGTTGGTAACGGAAGCTGTCACAAAACATAAGTGATTAAGTCTTAAAATATGATAATTGGCTTAGTGGGAAAGGCGCGTCTGCTGAGCCAGACTGCTGGGTGAGGAGACAGGCAGACAGGGTGAGGAAGGAAGCAGGCAGGCGGGGTGAGGAAGGAAGCAAGCAGGCTGGGTGAGGAAGGAAGCAGGCAGGCAGGGTGAGGAAGGAAGCAGGCAGGCAGGGTGAGGAAGGAAGCAGGCAGGCAGGGTGAGGAATGAAGCAGGCAGGCAGGGTGAGGAATGAAGCAGGCAGGCAGGATGAGGAATGAAGCAAGCAGGCAGGGTGAGGAAGGATACAGGTAGGCAGGATGAGGAATGATGCAGGCAGACAGGGTGAGGAACTATGCAGGCAAGCAGGGTGAGGAAGGATGCAGGGAGGCTGGCGATAGTGAGGGCATCATAAGTAATGCCTCGTGAGATACAAGTTCTAATTAGTAAGTTGGAGGGTCATGGTGGTGATCGAGTTTCGCCCACACCACACCACAGGCACAACCACACTAGGCCCTGACCACACCATACAACACCACACCACTCAACAAACTGCACCCACACCACACCACAACAAACTGCACCCACACCACACCACAACAAACTGCACCCACACCACACCACAACAAACTGCACCCACACCACACCACAACAAACTGCACCCACACCATACCACAACAAACAGTATCCACACCAGCATATACCTTAACACACAGCACGTCAAATCACATCACATCACACCACACTACACCCATTCTTTTCCTTCACCGTAATGCAGCACAATACAGAGCACCATAGCACACCTTAGTACATCATACCCACACAGCATCCACACCACAGCACATTACATCACACCATAGTACACCGTATGACATAACACTACACATATCACCACACCAGTACCTCACAACACCGAACAACACTCTCACTGTACTACATCACACCAAGCCACACCACAGCCACTCCACACCATACCGATGCTATGCGCTATACTTTATCATCACACCACCCAACACCTCGCCACACCACCACACACCACATCACACCACCCAACACCTCGCCACACCACCACACACCACATGACACCATATCATGTCATTAATCACACCACATCACAACATACATTACACCTCACAACATCACAGTACACACCACACCACACCACACCACACCACACCACACCACATTACATCACCTCCCATCCCACCACGTCACATCACACCACTCCAGGTAGTACCCACATTGTGCTACATCAGATCACACCCATGCCACATTTCATAATACAACAAAACACGCCGACACTAATCCTACACCACAGCACACTACAGCACACCATAGCACACCACACCACACCACACCACACCACACATAGATAACACCGGATCGCACCGTATCTAAACACAGCACACCACACCAAGCACACAGCATAAAACACACACACACACACACACACACACACACCAAGGACACTCATGCTGTCCACCTACACTATAGTCTGACTATATGTGTTATATTAACCTAATGATATATAGAAAGTATTACATGACGGATGATCCTTGTGTTTTAATTTTCCGGGGATATGGGATGCAGTACAGATTCGATGACCGTTCGCTTTTGGCAATTAGTTGTAGTGGCCTTTGTGTTGCGGCGGAAGCTTTTATTGTTTTATTTGGTTATTTATTTTAGATTGTGCTTTACCATTGCCTTGTCAAACTCTGACATATAAATACACGTTATCTGTGGAAAGGAAACTCTCACGTGTTCTCTCTCACACTCTTTGATGCAAGAGATAACCAGAACTCTCAGCCTTCTCTGTATGCCTCTGCTCAGTTCTGGAACTGTCCCCCTTACTTTTTCTTTCCCACCGCCTATGACCTCCAGTCCTGAATACGATATGTGTCATTTCGAAAAGAACTGTTGTTGGTTTTTGTTGTCTTTTGTTGTACAGTTTTCTTTGAAATGAACATTTTTGTAGGCTAATAGCCTACAAATTATGATGAAAATAATATAATAAAAATAATAATGTGTATTATAGTGATCCGATTTCTGTATGTTTATTGATTTATTTGTTACCGTAACACAGCAAAAACGGCGCAACGTAGCGCAGTTTTTGTTTGTGCAAGGAACTGTTAAAATGCTCTGATTTTAAGAATAAAACAATTTCAGTCCAGTCGGGCCACCGGTTCCTGAGTTATGACTCATTTCTGGCCTTTTGACGTCGAGCGGAGGCCGCCGAAGGCGACCTTTAATCGAGGAGGAGGAGGAGTAGTAGTAGTAGTAGTAGTAATAATAATAATAATAATAAAAATAAGAAGAAGAAGAAGAATGATGATGATGATGATGATGGTGATGTTAATAATAATCGGTTGTTAATGATGGCATGGATGGTAATGATGCTTAAACGACTACACCAGCTAAGAAGGCCAACACCATTTCTTTGCCATACTCAGCTTGACCGCAACGATGGGCGTCCACAAGGAAATTACAGGATTCGGAATTATTTGGCCAACACCCCCTCCCCCTCGCTCCGACCCCTTCATCATGGCTTAAATATCAAGCCACCCTGTCATCATCATCACCATAACCATTACCACCTGCACCCTTCATCGCTGCCTTCGTTAACCTTGGCCGGCACCACCACTTTCCTTCTTTTTTTTTCCATCACCCTACCAGTAATCTTCACAGCCACCTCCAGCAACAACTTTCATCACCATCCCCACCACTGATCTACGTCACCATCATCACCAGCAGCCATAACAATCAACACCATCACTATCTTTCTTCACCACCACCAACAACAATGACAATCTGCACCAACACTACCAATATCTTTTGCCACCACTATCTGCACCATCACCACCATAATCTTTCCTTCTCATCACCACAACCAACATAATCTTTCCTTCTCATCACCACAACCAACATAATCTTTCCTTCTCATCACCACAACCAACATAATCTTTCCTTCTCATCACCACAACCAACAACTAACACATTCACACAATTTTCTTCTTCCTCCCGATCCCTCTCAGACTTTTCTCATAGCGGACATTGGTAATAACTATCTTCATCACAGTCAGCACAACTAGCTTTCATCACCACAGCCTGTTTTGTTTCCTTCCATTACCTCAGTCCTGCGTCAGAACCCCTCCCTATTTTCTTGCTTCGTTGCTCCTGATTATTATATTCTTCGTCATCCCACCACAACCACCACCACTATCCGCGGACTCAGCCTTCAAAAGAGTGAAGTGTAAACCCACTGCCTGTCAGCCTGGCAGTGGTCGAGGTAAAACACGTTAGACTGAGTGTGCCGTAATGCCGTGACGAAGCCCAAGTGGTGTTTATTCTGAGAAATGACTACATGTGAATTGCTGCCAAATTTCAGGGTGGTGGAGTTGTCCATTTCCAAGAGAGAGTTAACATAAAGACCGTCAAGCTCTCATGGCAGCAGAGTACTAGATCTCCTTTCATAATTTTCCCGGTGGAAATTATCATTATGATGCAATCAAGAAAATATTTACGAATTACATTTTTGTTAATGAGTGTAGGCTACTGTATTTGTGAACCTAAAAAAAATGTGGCGAAACAGTGTAGTAGTGGGGTTGGTTCATCTTCACATCATTACCTCGTATCATGGTTCATGCCCACCTTTCACTCCAGTGCGTTCAGTGTGCACGTTAATGAGGATCCCTTATTATCCATGCTTGGACATAAACTGGAAAAAGACTGCACACTATATGTATAGATAGATAGATAGATAAACAGATTGATGGATAATAAATGTGTGTGTGTGTGTGTGTGTGTGTGTGTGTGTGTGTGTGTGTGTGTGTGTGTGTGTGTGTGGCGAGAATTAAGTCCCACAGAACCTGGTGGTGGTGAATGATGAAATGGCGTTCAACAGGTGCATCTCCACACCTCACAATTAAGTTTCATAACAGATGATTCGCATGTACAGACACGCCCCTGGATAATGATGCTGGGAAATATGTTTGATATGTTAAATAAAAATGTCTTTCATATGTTCAGCATGACTGTGTTTCTCATATATCAGCACCAAGTTGCAATATCAGCCGTTGTACGTATTTTAAACAACGACCAGCCGGAAGGAAAGTTGCCAACTCCGGATGAAGAACATCAGATTCACCAAGCAAGTCGCCATTATCGTGTAGAAATACGTCATTCCGGGATATATTATGATATGAACGGACAGACACAGACATATAAACCTAAATATACCGTACAAATACTCAGTTTTTTAATGCATAAAATTATGAATAATGAATACACTCAAAAAGCGGTCCGGGAAATTAGGACGAGTGAATAACCAGTGTGAATGATTGGCGCACTAATTATGCCGCACGATCTAATAAAACACACACACACACACACACACACACACACACACACACACACACACACACACACACACACACACACACACACACACACACACACACACAGTGATTAAAGTGGAGTTTGTAAAGAGCTTAGTAATCATGTATACGAAATTGGTTTATTGTACAGTAACTACTTACATGCCATGTCTGCTGGTGAGGTGCTAAAGTGAGTGAGAAAAAGTGATAGATGATGAGTGAAAGAATAAATAGGAGGAAAAGGAAAGGAGAGGTTAGACGGTGGAATGGAAGACTCGATATGAAGAACAGAAGGATTGATAAAGAGGAGGCAAGGATTGAGGAGACGGATAGACGAGGAGGAGGGAAGGATAGAATGAGTAGATAAACAGGGAGAAGGCAAGGATAGAGAGGAGAGGTGGATGGGCAGGAATAGGAAAGGATAGGGTGGACACAGAGAATGAAAGGACTAGCCAAGAAAACAGGACTTACACGCAAAATAGCAGCAGGAGAAACAAGATCAATGGGGTGTGGAAGGGCAACGTAAAAAAAAAGATGGGAGATTAGTTTGGAATGATGTAAAGGCAATGGACAAAGAAGAGAAGAAGCTATAAGGGAAACAGTAGATTCAACTTAAATGACTGGATGGAGAAGAGGAACGTGGAAAATTAAATGAGAAAGAAAGGAATGGGCAGGAGGAATAGGCAGGATAGTTTGGGGAACGAGAAGGACGGCAACGTTAGAGCTAGTCCATCCCTACCCTGATATTAATTAACTGCAGAAAAATTTTTCATTGAACTCTCAGTCTCCAAAATTGACTCGCATATGAAGTGCGCTTGCTTGAGAGAGAGAGAGAGAGAGAGAGAGAGAGAGAGAGAGAGAGAATGTGCAGTCACGTATGAATTTAAGTCTTCTCACTCCAAAGTAAACGACCAATAAAAACAAGAGATGGTTCACAGGGTCTCATTTTGGACAGGTGATCGGCAGGAGGGTAATGGCAAGGACAAGATGACTCTCCCATCCTGCCACCCAACGCTCTATAACAACAAACTGCATGATGCTCCTTGCTTCTGGCCGCCTCAGCCGCATCCAGGTGTTTCGTTGGCAAAATCCTCTGGTAAACGTACCTGTGGGTTGTGGAGGTACTGAGGTAGGCAGTCAGGCTTCGATCTAGAGATGCCTGCCAGGTATGATGGTCTGCTCATCCTTTATTACGCTCATGTCCCTAGAACTTTTTGAGGTGCTTGCGTATATCTGCCATAATTCTTCTGATACGAAAGTATTTAAGACAAGGCAGACACAAATATCCAGAAGCAGAATTAGGAAATGTTGGCGCCTTCAGATATTTATCAGTGTGATGGGCAAGGACGGATGTTATATAGGATGAAGTGCATGAGAGGGTACAGCAGGGAAGTAACGCAGCAGGTTCCCCGAGAGCAGTGATAAAGAATAAGAAAGTGAGGATGGAAGTAAAAACATCTTTGCACGAGAATGAGAGGAATAATTTGAAAGTGTTTAAGTTGTGTGATACTGATGTGGATATGCTGGAAAGCACTGGGAGAAATGCCTTGAGATGGTTCGGCCATGTGGAGCGAATGGATAATGACAGCTGGGCTAGAACGGTGTAAGTGATGTGGAGAGGGAGAGGTGGAAATCGTGTATGATATGGAGGGATGGGGTGGAGAGGTATATGAATGAGGGGAGTTGCGCTGGAGAGAAGTTATAAGATGGAGGTGATTCGTTTGTGACCACCCCTTTTTTCGGAAATAAGGCGTCTGTATGCTTGCATTGTCCAAATTCCTCAGAAATGAGCAAGATGATGAAGTAAAGAATTTGCGGTTACTATACTTTCTACTGTATCGTATGCCTACCCAAAGAGGGTGTTAAGAAAGCTAAGCAAATAGAGAGTTATACAGAGAATTGCGATACGTTGCCCTGCCAATCGACTGTGGAACAACTTCAGAGATAACTAATAAGAAAAATCCCTCGTATGTGACTGGTTCTTGTTTAATAGTTAAGTAACACAGGAATTTCGACGATTGTGATGATGATAGTGATGATGATGATGATTAAAATATCCAGATGGACTTTGTTAAGCGTGCCAGCGTCGCGTGCACTCCCCATTACGTACATAGGCCCAGGCAAACACGGTCAACATCACAATCAAATTACCTACAGCATTTCGTACACACATCCATTACAGTAGCATCAAGACGCAGGAAATGGTCCCATGAGATGCCGGGTCCACCGTAACAACCTGCTTACCTCAAGTTTGGGAGTCCCGAATGACAGAGGCTTTAGACAGGATGGAATTATTGAACCCCTTCCCTCACCAAAATGATAATAGCTCACATTACCCAGAACGAAACTCCTTAATATATCATAACCATTGCAAAAGATACGTGAGGTGATATGTAGACATCTGTGTGGAGGGTTGCCTCCAGCCAAATATACCATTAAAAAATGCTATGTAATCTACGCAAAAATATTATTTAGTGCGCAGTGACTGGATGATCATGCGGATTCACAGGAAACTTATACAGTATACTGTATATTCTCTCTGTCTCTGTCTCTCTCTCTGTCTCTCTCTCTCTGTCTCTCTCTCTCTCTCTCTCACACACACACACACACACACACACACACACACACACACACACACACACACACACACACACACACACACACACACCTTCCCTGTTTAATATTATGGCTGATGTCTCACAGGGAGAAAAATTAACTCCCAGATGAGAGACAATCCAAGAGGTTAAGTATCACCGACACTTCGAGGTGTATGTTAATTCGAAAACCTGATGGGGTAGCTAATAATGTGCGAACAGTGACTTGAATCCTATCATTTTAACGAGCCTCTGTAAACTGAAAAAAAAAATCGTTAGGAATATAGAAAGAATTACGGAGAAAAATACTGGTATGCCTTTGAGTTCAGGGAGTTAGTGTAGCCTGTTCCTAACCTCTGCGAGCTGGAAAGTCAGAAAATAACTAGAATATATAATGTTTGCTTGCAGACAAACGAAACAGACATTACGGTACCTTAACCTAGGGTCACAGGTACTGGGTAATTTTTGGCTGATGAGTTACGGTGGGTGAAATGTGTAATTGGTAGTCCTCTGTTTCATGTTTTCGTTCGTCTGACCGAAGGAGTATAATTAAACAGTTTGGCTATATTTGTAAAACGTAATGATGTTTTCAATTTAATCAGAGTAAAGATTAATGAAAATTCAAGCAAAAGAAATACTGTATATGCAGCGAACCAAGACATAGATTGAAATGGCATTCACTGCGTGACTGTTTCTGTGCGTGTCGAAGTGTGTGTGTGTGTGTGTGTGTGTGGGTGAGAGAGAGAGAGAGAGAGAGAGAGAGAGAGAGAGAGAGAGAGAGAGAGAGAGAGAGAGAGAGAGAGAGAGAGAGAGAGAGAGAGAGAGAGACCTCACCACTTCCCACATCACCCATTGCTCCCACTCACCGTCACTCCTCCTACCATTACTGCCACAGGGTCCTGAGAGCAGAATATTTTGCCTGATTCATAAACAAATTTACGATCCATTCCGTCTAACTAAAGATGTGCTTCTGCTGGAGGGACAAGGAAAGGTGGGTGCAGAATTTTTCCACGTCTCTTATTTCCTACAGTGACTGGTCATTCTGATTATACACTTGCTGTTTCAGACAATTTTAATCAGTTCAGGACAGATCTCTTGAACGGAATGGGTAATAAACAATGACACTGGCCCTTTCATACAACGATGTCGATACTGTATATAGCTAAGTCTTCTTTCTCTCGGGGGATTATAATCTATGAAGGGGTTTAAAGATATACATAACCTCAAAAGAAGTGAACACGTGAAATAATGGAACTTAGCAGTAAAGAGAGGCCTTGGGGAGGTGTCAGCCCACGAGAAGACGCTCCTTGCATGTGATAAGCTTGTCTGTCGTAACTCCCAGACTCCACTTTTTTTTTTTTTTACACTATCGTATTATTCAGGTCATACTTTAGCCTGAGACTGTAAAAGCTTATAATAGGGGTCGTTCTGCAGGTCGTGTGTTGCTGTTTGTGTGGTTCTCTTAGGTCGTTTGGAGTCTGGGTGGTAAAGATGTTGGTAATTTAAGGTTATTTCGTTTGATATCAAGAATAGATTTGGAGAAAGGCGGTGTTACTTAAAGTGCTACACTTGACTACATTATACCAAAATATTAATATTTAAACAGAAACTATTTATGGTTGTATTATTATTATTATGATGATGATGATTAGTATTATTATCATTATTATTAGCAGTAGCAGTAGTAAGAATGTGTGTTGTGATACGCGGACTGCATTAGAGTGAGGAAACGGATAGAGAGCTGCAGTGTCGACCAAAACCCACGCTAATGAAGGGTAACGTGTAGAAAGCTATACGAATACCCGGCCTGATGCTGCTACATGGCTTGACTCTTGTACTTGGGAGTAAGCTTGCTGGACTATGACGGATATGTAGAGAAAACTAAACTTAGCACACACACACACACACACACACACACACACACACACACACACACACACACACACACACACACACACACACACACACACACACACACACACACACACACACACACACACACACACACACACACACACACACACACACACACACACACACACACACACACGGACACACACACGGATTAGCCGAAGTACGGGTGCTAATTAATTGTGTCCCGTCTCTAATTCCGGCTTCAGTTCGGCGGGGATGCAGTAGTGGGATTCCCGATTATTAAGCTGATTGACTGTTAATTCTTTGTTAACGATTGTTTACGTGATTATAATTGCGAATCCCCAGACGAGAGTAGGGACGGTACGGGCTGTGTTGTTAATCAGATTGACTTTGTTCTGTGTTTGAGGATCTGTTGATGTGGTGGCTCTTAGAGGATGCATCGTGGTGTAGTGATGGTTGTGATTCTCTCTCTCTCTCTCTCTCTCTCTCTCTCTCTCTCTCAGCGCAAAGTTACCGTATTTATCTTTTTGAAACGAGAGCGAAGAAGTGACAGGCATATATACATCTTGTAACTGCACAACTCTGGGGTTAATATGGAAATATGAGAATGCATTTTTTCCCGCATGAGACAGACAGACAGACAGACAGAGATCGTATAACCGCTTTTTTTTTTTTTTTTTAGTCATTATCCTGAAACTTTTGTGACAGCACAGGAATTAACGAAGAATGTTAAAAAATAAGTATGTAATGTATATGACAGTATGCCCACGAAATTAATTTAGGCTAATCAAAAGATTCTGTGTTGCACTGCTTATCGTGGGAAAAGAAAAAAAAAAAAAAAAAAAAAAAAGTGTTTTGTTGTGGGGATGAATTTTTTTTAAGGTGCCGGACTGCAGTCTTGTGAATGCGAAATACTTTGAACATTTTTCTCGTTGCTCATCCTCTTACCCAAACCCCGTATTATCAGCCCTCCACGGTATATTGACTTTAGATATGTATTCAGTATTCGCGTTATTGTATGAATGTTCGCTGTCTATATCTTCTAGTGTTCCCATTTTATCTTATTTTGTCTAATATCTGTGCCTGATATACATACTCTCTTTTATGTCTGTATTTACTAACTCCTCTTACTTTCGTCTTTGTAATTGTTGTCTCAAACTTTTCCCCTCTCTCTTCCCATCTTCTCCCGACTTTGCCCTCACTCACCCTTTCACCTCCCCATATTTCCTCATTCACATCATTCTAGGCAGACATCCCTTTAACCATTCGAAGTAATTATACATCCTCCCAATTGCCATTCCAACCCATACCCGTATTGTCAACTTAATGACTCCGTTACGTAATTTTTTTCGTCAGTTCTACGTTTGCCAGTTCGTTTTTTTTAAGAGCCAGTGCACATTCAGTGAGCTCTTAAGGTAATTTTCTTTCTTTCTACGTCGCCAGTCCGTCTTTAATCAGTCTGTGCCTGTCCAGTGCATCGCTCAGTTAATTTCATTCAATTTGCCCCACTTTTATTACCCCGGTTCCAAAATTTCTGAGTCAGTGTTCATTAATGTCTGCTTCAGGCATTTTTCATCCTCTCTGCCCTAATCCAACAGTACGATTTTTAACACCAAGAGAAAGGAAACTACTGACAAACGAAATAAAATTGGCTAATGGTAACTGAAATGTAATTGTGAATATTGTTCCGGTCTTGAAAGGGATATTTGGGCAAAAACCACTCTCAGGCTGAATAAAATCGGTTGGTGGTTGCTAGAAATATAAGTAGAGATTCCCATGCCCTGGAAAGGATTTCAGTAGCAGGTATGAACATTTAGATGACGGAAAGACACACATTTCACAGTCTGTACTTTCCGCTTTCCTAACAGTCATTCTTCTCAGTCTATCCCCACAGTTTACTCTCTCACACTGTTTCCACCATCTTTCTCCTTGATTTTCTCTCAGTCCATCTGTTCACTCGATATACTGGGACCTTCAGATGTCTCTACACTGAGTGACAAGCTAAGTGGATTCCTGCACTCTGGAAAATCATTTATTATCCCGATTGATAACCAAAAAAATATTAATATTGCACACCTCATGATCTAGTGGATTAAGGTGCTCCAGTCAGTTGTGGTTATGAGGATCTGAATTCGAAAAGATATGATACTTATTGTTCACCTAATATCTCGCAGGGACGAGCGATTGGTATATTCTTTCCTCAGCTTCTTTCTCCTGTCTTTTTCCTCCCCCTTTTTTCTTTTTTCTTCTCAAACTTTCCATACAAGCTTTTTTCTTTGATCTCCTTAGTCTTGCTGCAGTTTTGTTTTGTTTTTTTGCTCATTCTTCCCTCACACTTCTTTTCCCTAGTCATTGCCCTCAGGCCTTCCTCTCACTCTTTCCTCATTCTTTCTTCTTAATTAGCTAGTCTTATCTCTGAATCATTCCTCGCAGTCATTACTTCTCAGCCATTCTTCAGTTTTCTTTTTTCATTCTTTCTCCAGTCTCTCTCCTGATGTGGCCGGTTCTCTATGTAGGTGTATGTTTGCCCAGAGACTTGCCTTCAGAGACTCACTGGCTCGGATCTCCCTTTCATCTCCCTAATTTGGGTTCTCTCTCTCTCTCTCTCTTTCTCATTACCTCTCCCTTCTCTCCTTGTTTGATTTTTTTTTCCCGTTGTTATCTTTGATTTCTGTGTGTGTGTGTGTGTGTGTGTGTGTGTGTGTGTGTTTCTCTCTCTCTCTCTCTCTCTCTCAGTTGAATCATGGAACGTTCCAGTGGTGGTGTAAGCTGAGATTTAATCGTGCAGACAGAGGTGGTGGTGGCTTGTCTTGCAGGTCCAGCTTGCCCTTCATTGCTTCGAGGATTGCTGAGCTGGGAATTTCATGAGGCTGGCTAACACGAATGAGAGAGAGAGAGAGAGAGAATGTGTGAATGGAATAGAATACAAGTGCGTGCGTGCGTGCCCTTGCGTGTATGCGTATGTTTATATGTGTGTGTGTGTGTGTGTGTGTGTGTGTGTATGTATGTGTTTTCTGCTATCTCACCTTCTGCCTTGCTCAATCTACCTCTCTCTCCACATTCTTCCTTCTTCCTCCTTACTATCCTTACGTCTCAGTCCACTTTCCCTCCCATCAAATCCTCCTCCTCCTAACTTCTGTTTCACTACTTTGTTTTGGTGGGGAGGCTTTTCTTCCTCTTTATTTTCCTATTCCCTCACTCCATTTTCTCTCCCTCCTTCTTGCTCGTTATTTTTTTTAAATCGACTTCCTCGCTTGCATTCCCCTGCATCCTTACTGTCTTTGTTTCACTCAAGTTTCGTTACTTCTTCATCTTTCTGTCCTTGAGCTCTTTTTGTTTTCTTTGTTATTCCCTTCTCTCGCCTTCTTTTCTCTTTCTCCTTCCCGTGTTTTTCTCCTCTCTCTCTCTCTCTTCCATCTCATTTTCCTTTTCCTCCTTTTCTCATGCTGTTCCCTTGTTACCGCCGCCAAGGAGGTTATGTTTTACCCCTCGTTGGTTTGTTGGTTTGTCAGTTTGTTTGTCTGTTAGCAGGATTACTCAGAGGGTTATGAACGGATTTCATTGAAATTATGTAGTAGAGCGGGTCATGGCCTAAGGAAGAAATGATTAAATTTTGGGCCGGATTCGGATCCGGATCCGGAGTAACCCGCACAGTATCCCAAAAGTTCGAAATGAATTGCAATTAAATTTTGGGGACACCTTGGACCAAGAAAGAATTGATTAAATTTTGAGGCGGATCAAAATCCGGATCCGGATCCTTGTTAAAGGCAATGGCAATGAGGGCGGTATGCGCTCTTTGGGCGTTTTCTAGTTCCCTTTGCTTTCTCTCATTCTCTTCTCTCTCGCCGTCTTTTATCTCCCCCCCCCCGCTCTTTCTTTCTTATATTATTCTCATTCCCTTTGTGTTCTCTGTCTCCCTCCCTCTCTCATCATCCTGTACACCTTCATTCCTGCCTCGTATCTCATACCTTATACCTCTCAGTCTGTCGTCCACCGAAACTAAGTTTATGGAGGAAAAATAATGCCCTCCCCCCACTGCTGTTTGTCCACTAAATTGGCTTAGGTAGAAAAGTGGGCAGGTAAACTCATCAAACTGTTTTATGGTGACTCGGAAAAGGACGAAGATCTGACAGTGTGCGATAGCTGGATCTGTCTCGCCTGCTGGTAGATAGTCTGGTTTCTCTTAATCACTCACAAGCTTTCTCACTCATCCACTCGCTCACACATTCTCATTCATCCACTCGTTCACACACATTCTCACTCATCCACACGCTCACACGCGTTCTCACTCCTCCACTTGCTCACACACTGTCTCATTCATCCATTCGCTCACACACTTTCTCACTCATCCATTCGCTTGCACACTTTCCCAGTAAACCATTTCCACTCACTGCTACCCGATTTCTTAATCATCCTGACTCACTAACATTTACTTCCTTACTCATTAACAAACACTCACATTCTCACTAATTTACTATCTCTTTTTCTCAGTCATTCAGATACTCACAGTCTCTCGGTAGCTACTGTGTTGAGGCTTGACTTGTAAGTGGTCTATATTCCTTGACTATTCATTATCACCTTCCACAGACCAAACTAATTGACTGCAATATATATATATATATATATATATATATATATATATATATATATATATATATATATATATATATATATATATATATATATATATATATATATATATATACTATTAATTTTTGTATGTGGGTTAATATCTTACATCAGTTTGTTACGTACGGCCACAGTTATCAAACCACATTGTTAAACACTTGCAAGGATGTAGATATGGCCCAGAGGAAGATCACAGGCACCAAAAATTTATGAACAGTTTTCAGTATAAAAAGGTGAAATTTGGCGTGACCATAGACAGAAACAGTGGTTAAGGGCTAGTGAGAAAGGACCCAACGTTTGAGGTAATATCCATAGTTATTAAGTAAAGATATGAAATTTCGTATAGACACAGAACCAAATATACTAGTAGTGGGCATCATACAGCTTGCATAGATGCTGGGGGTGGCTGGAGGAGGGGCGCAGGTCCCTACGTCCAACAATCCTGGGTGGGCTGTGCAATATTGTCAGTTGTGTTGAGGTTAAATTCAACTGTCTGTGACTTGGCTAACCCGAGCAACGCTGGGGAGGACTGCTAGGAGACTGTATTTGATGTGTTGCGAGTTACTGACCTGCAGCTCTGAAGTTAACATTTTATTGTCTGTCATATTTTTTGTCATAATCGGACGTGATACTAAATACGTCTTTGGTTTTCAGTAAACTGCAGCCATCCCACTTGACTTTTTTCAACCTTGGTGACGTTTTTGCCATTATCAGTGGCAGTTACGTTCAGGTAATTACTAGTTTTGTTCACGACACTTCTTACATTTATCTTTTTCATTGCAATGTCATTAACATTTTTTACTATATTCTACAGTAGTTGCAACCAGATTATTTTACTTGAATTAGGAGAGGCCTCTTGAGGGTAATTAATGAAGTTATTTTTTTCCTTCCCTTTACCAGTTCAAAAAGTGTTTCCTTTGCTGAAGAAAATCGCCTAGAATAGCAAAAATAAAGTAACGGAGAGGTTATTATACGAAAAGAACACACTGTTGATTATTGTTGTCGCTATTATCGTTCCCAACAAAATGGCCAGAGTATATATTTCCTTATCTTCAGCGATTTCAGTACCTCGCAAAATTTTCTCTTCCCTGAATACTAGTAATTACAATCTCTAACCCAGCCTTAACCTGGTCTAACTTGACCTAACCAAACATGAGCTAATCCATCAGACCTGTCCTAATCCTAACACACTAACCTAACCTAATCTTAACAGCGTAACATAACCCAACCTTGACAAGCAAACCAGATCTAACCTCTACCCTCTAGGAAAAGACGAACTGCTAAAATCCACAACAGTTTATAAATTTGCAACGGATCTGGTGGAAAGCGAGGCCCAAGGTTAATTTACTATGGCGCTCCAAACCTTGCAGTATTTTATCCCTTTTCCACCCTGGACGTCTTGTACATTTTATCCTTGCTATTTTCAGGCGATGTTATTTAGCATGGGGGAGATTTTTAAGAAGGAAAGGGTTAAATACGTGTACAGCCTTCGTTAAACCCTTGAACAGGAGATGTTTTACAGTACTCAGGAGACAGGAAGAAAAATGTAAAATAGAAATGATAAAGGTGTGCATGGGCTGAAGGGAAAAGAGAAACTGATATTATAAATTTTTAGTGCGGTAATAAAGGAATCTGTAAAGACTTTTTTTTTGGAACTTCATGTGCATAGCTTATTGTCTCCTTGCCGGATATAATTAGTATGCAAGAGGAAGGAGCAAAAAGGTGGAGGCCTTGCGAAATTCTTCACTTTCAAGGAAAATTATAAAAAGGCCAAATAATAATTTTTTTGTTTTTTTCAATGCCTGGACATGTTGTGGGTAAAAGACTGGTGACAATTGTTGTTAAAAGAGAGGGGGAAGAGAGTCCAAGGAAGGCTGCTGGAGAGTTGACCTGTATATGAACAATAAAGACTCATAAACTGGTAACCTCAGTCTTGTTTTAGAGAATGGACAATGACATGTGCCGCTCCCAGGTATTGTTCACTCGTTAACCCCCATATCCTGCTCAGAATAAATAAATTAGTAGTAGTGGTAGGTGGGGGCGCCCATCATCCACTCACTCAGTGTAGTGCTGCCTCATGGTCTCTACACTGAGTGACATGCCAAATGGTTTCCTGTACACCAGGAAACCGTTTTATACGCTGGGTGGTAACCATATAACCAAATTATGGCGCCTGGTGGTTTAGTGGGTAAATAAAATGCTCCAGTCGGATTTATATCCAAGGGGTGGTTGGGGTTTATTGTTCACATAATACCACTCAGGGATGAGTGAGGCTGGTCACTCTCATCTTAAATGTCAGGACCAACTTGCCTTGCCCGGGCTCCTACACTCAGGATTAAACAGTGTATGAATGAATGAAAGTAGTAAAAGTAGTGATGATGATGATGATGACGATGATGATCATAATAATAATAATAATAATAATAATAATACTGTAATAATTAATAGTGTTAGGGGTGTGAGAGTTAATTTTCAGCAGGTCTAGTGCCGCCATGTCATCTCGCCGGGTTTTTGCTACGACGAGGTCTGCGGTAGAGCAGTTACACGACACGACACGGCACATTCTGAGATATTGCCAGAGTACTTACACGATACAATACCGTCTGAGATGTCGCCCGAGCACTTACACGACACAGCACATTCTGAGATACTGCCGCCATCTTAAAGCTGCCGGCACGACTGGTAGGGAGACGCAGATGTTCCGATGATCGTTATTGGTAAGGCAGGTATCCTGTAAAGGGGCCTTTGTACTGATCCACCTGGTGTCGCTGTGTATGGGGTTTGTCCGTCTCTTGCCTGTCGAATGTTTATCCTTACTTTCTTTTCCTCATGGGAAGTATACGCCCTGCCTAATTTTGCAGATATCGCTTCTGGTCAATAGTGATGTAGGAGATTGGAATTAACATCATTTCAACTTAGTTTCTCATTTATATGTGAGACGGTAGGGAACAGCAAAGGAGTCACATTACAGCATAAAATTATGATACCTGTCAACACATAAACCGGTGAAATGGGTCAGACTTCCATTCATTCGTTATTCAGTTCATCGAAGTTCGCCTGCATACCATACTGTACATCAGCTTTGAAATTTGAAATACTTCTTTCTTAATCGTTCATCTCCTACGTCACACACACACACACACACACACACACACACACACACACACACACACACACACACACACACACACACACACACACACACACACACACACAAAATTTACTGAAGTCTCTCACTGTATCGTTGCTGTTCCAGGGATACTTCATTATATCGCTGCTTTTCCCAGAATCACTAATTGCATGGCAGTTTTACTGTGTTTACTGCAGCTGCCCTGAGATGATTAACTGAATGTAGCAACACTGTTTTCAACGTTGCGTTTGTACTGCAGACCTTTCCAGTATGCTGATATTATGCTTCGGAAGTGTTCTGAAATCTGTAATTATATTCCAGATATACTGGATTGTGTCTCATTTAGCGATGGTTAATCTCTTGAATCTGGGTACGTCTTTATTAATCTGTTCTTGCTGCTGCCAGACGATTTTCTTCAATTTTGGTGAGGCCTGCCGTATTGAAATACTCTCCAAGGCTTTATCTAGGCACTCCAGTTCCTATCCTAAGCTGAATAAAATCGTCAGGAGAAGGCAAAATCATAGATCTTTGGGTGTTAATGACAGGTACCCGGCCTCATAGCCGCTCCCGTGATCGCTAGCGGAGACAGTAAAGTGCGTAGGCATGTGCTGTACGATATTCCCATCAGGCCTGACTCAGTGGCCGTGTTTTTATCCACCACATTTTTTTTGGTAAACTCATTAGGGCAGCAAGTGGTAATGAGGGGTACGTCTGTCTCATTTAATTACCCTGGTGAAAGAAAGCCCCGTCAAAGCCATCACCAGTTGGGTCTCCATAATTGGTTGGAGATGGTGAAAGTGAAGAGTGCTGATAGTGGTGGTGGTTATGAGGGAGAGGAGTGGCACTGGTGGTGGTGGTGATAATTGTGGGGGTGAGTTGGAAGTGATGGTGGTGGTAGTGGGGAGAAACGGTTGTCAGGACAGTGCTATGGTGGTAGTGGCGGTGATTAAGAGGAAAGTGATAGCTGCTATGATAAATGAATATGATGATGGTGGTAACAATGGGGGAAGGTGCTCACAGAGATAGTGGTGATGACGTTTATGCTAGCGGGAGTGGGATAAAAACCACGGTTGTCATGGGTACCTCCAGGTAGCCATTCCCCTCCCCTCCCTGCCGTTTTCTCTAACACACACACACACACACACACACACACACACACACACACACACACACACACACACACACACACACACACACACACACACACACACACACACACACACACACACACACACACACACACACACACACACACACACATATATATATATATATATATATATATATATATATATATATATATATATATATATATATATATATATATATATATACTGGTTATTTTTGTTGTTGTATCCCAAGTTCATAATTATGAACATGAACCAAGTAGACTGCAGACTGAAACAATCCCCATTCCGTATTTCAAGGTCCTCTTTCAAGAAATAAAGAGTGAGCTGAGGGGCAGCTGTATAACTGGTTAGCAAATTTGTTTTTTTATATTATTGCCACCGCTTAAAGGCGTCCTTCGCTGGGATCAAGTGCATTACATTAATTTTAAGTAAAGTTGGATTTTTTAACGTTAGTTTATTGATCTTCACTCAGCAATCTGCTAAACTGATCATTGTACGTTGTATATCGATGTATTGTGCTACTGCGCTGTATAGAAGTATAAATAATATGGTTGGAGTGTAAGAAGGCTCAAACGATTCTGAAGCTCAGAAAAATTCCGAATATTCGATCTGGCAACTTTGTTTGTCGTGATGATGATGTGTTGAACGTCACTTATTTAAATACGGGTTATTTAATTGTTCCCTTCAGAGTAGAGTGTTTCCGTCTAAATTAAGACACAATGAGAATTCATACATGTTGAAAATTGTTATAGTAACATGAGTTTATCATGTCAATTAATTTTTACCAGATTTTCAAGATGTATAAAAGCCAATATTGGTCATGAGGTCGTGGTATGAGCTTGTTTTCATTACCCTCCCATCTTTTGCCTGTCTTCATTTTTTAGCATTCTTCTGTTTTTCGTTTTCTTCTTCATAAGCATCCTTTTATTGACCTCTGTTTCCTCTTGCCGTTTTCCTCTTCCTGCATCCTCTCTTCTTCCTCCACCTCCTGCTTCCTCTCTTCTTCCTCCTCCTCCTCAGAGATTTTCCTCATGTATCTTCGTAATGTTCTGCATCAAGTTAACTTTCTTCTCTTCTTTCTTCCTCACCCGCCCCTCCTCCCTCTTTCCCTTTCCTGCCTCTCTTCCTCTTCTTCCTCCCATTCATGATCATTCTTTCACTCATCATTTTATTTTTCTTCACAATCCTTATTATCCATTCCTTCCCTCTTCACCTCCCCTTCCCTCTCCCCTAATTCATCATCCTATTCCTCTTCGTTTTTCTCCTCCTCCTCCTCCTCTTTAACCTTCCTCCTCCTTCGTCAGTGTCATCTAAGTTTGCATCACATTTTGCCTCACATAAATCTCCTTCCGCTCCTGCTCTTCCCCCTCCCACTACTTTCCTGCCGACTTTTCTCCGCCTCATTCCCCCCCCCCTCTGGATTTTAATTTTTTCCTCCTCCTACCTCCTCTCTCTTTCCCCTTCCTCCCCTGTTTCTCCTTCCTTTTCCCCCGTTTCCTCATCTCCTCCCTTTCTCTCTCGTACTTTTCCCTCTCTCGTCCCGCTTCCCTCGTCTCCTGATTCTTTTCCTTTCCCCCCTCTAGTTCCGCTTCATACTCCCCTATCTCCTTCCATCTCCATTTTTTCCTTCGCCTTCTCCTATCCTCTCTTCTGTTTCTTCTTCTCCTTCCCTCTTCTCTACTTCCCTCTTCCCCATCTCCTCTCAGCTCTTTCTTCCTTTCTCCTTCTCCCCTCCTGCAAGCAATTCTCCCTTGTCCTTTCTACTCCCTCGCTCCCATCTTCCACCTCTCGGACCTCCTTCCTCACCCCATCCCTCTCCCACCCCACTCTCCTTCTCTCCTTCCCCCTTCCCCTCCCCCTCTCCTTCTTCCTCCATCCACCACCACCTTGTTTCCAGATGGCTCTCCGTTGTCCACCATCTGCTTCCTCCTCCTCCTCCTCCTTTTTTTTTTTTTTCAATTAATCTTTCCTATGAAATTTCCATGTCAGTTTTTCCATGCTGAATAGTGGTCTTTCTCACTTTTTTCCTGGAGGGTTTGGAGGCGGTGGAAGCCTTCTTGCTGTACTATCCTTATCCTTCAGCGTGTAGAACTAGATCTCGTAGTCATAGTCTACTCTGTAACAAGCACCGTGGAAAGAACCATATGGTCTGTTGCTGTTTCCTTTCCTTTGTACTCCTTTGTATTTCATCACCTGCGAGCGCAATTTCTCTCTCTCTCTCTCTCTCTTATAATCTTATAATCCACTTCCCTCCCTTCCTCCTCCACCTTCTTCTTCGTTTTCCTCATCTCCCCGTCCGTCATCTCTCATGCCTCGTGCGTCTCCCTTTCATGTCTCTCATTTTTCCCATCTCTAACCTTTTACATCATCTTGTCTATATTCTCGTCTCTTTCTCATCTCCTCCTCCTTCTCCTACTCCTCCTCCTCTTAAATATTACGTTGCCATGCGGTTTATAGAAGAGTTTGGAGAAGCACACAAATCACTCCACGTACAATACGAAGCAGTTACCTGGAGAAGACACTACGAGGGTCAAAGATCATGGACAAACAGTAATTCAAACAGGAGTTAGATCCCCTTGTGCTAGTCAGTAAAGGAAAATATAGGCACAGTAAAGGTAAATGTGAAATAGTATAATATGTGTGGTTGACTGATGATACAGAGGTTGTGAGAGGTGTTTCCTGATAGGGTCTGGATGTATACGGGAGTAGGATTTCTCTCTCTCTCTCTCTCTCTCTCAATGCAACTCGTCACTCACTGGAAGCAAACACAGTCTTTCATCCTCTGTTGACACTTTTCAACGGTTTGTGTGTGGGAAAGAGAGTGAGAGAGGGCGATAAAAGTGAAAGACAAACATGTGCGTTAAATATGAATTCGAAGTAAGAGAAACTCAGGGCTGTGTAAGAGAATAACAAACAAATAATTTTTATCGTATAACTTAACTTTAAATTTGAGAGAGAGTGAGAGAGAGAGTACAGTACGGTACTTCCCCATTACCCTCATTACAGCAAAATCACTGGAGTAGTACCATCGCCAGTACAGTGCTCTGTTACCTTCACCACACCACTATCGTATTATATAATATTAAAAAATCCTCTTTCTCTCCTTTTTATCCACACTGATGGCCCAGTAGCTTTTTCTCCTTGTATAAACTGATCTTGTGTCCCAGTGTTTTGACTCTAAATCCACTTTTGGATGATGCTGGCCGTGGTCTTCTGTACCTTTCCCTCTCTGACTTCCGCACGCCCGGCGTAAAAATTTCTTTGAAGTACTTTATGAGGTTTCTGACCTGACAATGCTAATAAGACTTACGGCCATGATGGGGTCCCTCCCTTTGTTTTCGATATATGTATTCGTGTTCAAAACCTAGCTGAGACAAGCTCTTTCACCTTTGTTTTTCAACTAAAATCTTTCCATCTTGTGCAAGTTTGTCCTCATTAAGCTTTCAGCTTGTCCCGAGTAAGGAATGACGTGCCCCATCCCTCCAGCTGTCCTCCACTTGCCTAAAGCCTGTTCGATTTTGAAATATATCTTCTGCAGAGATACTGCAGGATATTTTTTACTTACCACCATTTTATGTTCTGTCATGAACACTTGACTGGCTGTCTTCTTTTATATCTCTCAGAATCCTGTTCATCTTTGTATCAGTATTCCAATACAAACTTTGCAGTTGCACTACAAAAAACATGCGACATCAAATTTCTTCATCCTTAGCTGGTCCCCAGTCCTTCCACCAAGCATGAGTATAATCGAATCAGAACTATTTGAACCGTAGGGTCGAATTTTAATTTAGACCTTGCCCTGTCACCTTGGCCTCTTACCTTGACTAATGACCTTGACGATGGATCTGCAGTATGTTCCACCACGGTCTATTTCCCCTCATAGACCTACTTTATCCAGGGGTCTAATTTCCGATGGAAGTCCACATAGACAACCACTTACCGAGTGTACTGTGTCTCAGTACTAGGGCAGTGACATTGCAAGTTCCCTCCCCCCATACACAGAGACACTGGCAGTGCAGATTTAATAGTGTGTGTGTGTGTGTGTGTGTGTGTGTGTGTGTGTGTGTGTGTGTGTGTGTGTGTGTGTGTGTGTGTGTGTGTGTGTGTGTGTGTGTGTGTGTGTGTGTGTGTGTGTGTGTGTGTGTAGCATTTCAAGAGACTGAAGATGAAGAAAAGGCCTACCAAGAAAATAAGTTTTTGTAGTTGGTGACTGTGTTTCAGTGGCGGTGCCTGATAAAGCGGTCTTCCTGAAAGCTTCCTCACTCTCCCTGGAAAGTTATTATCAAAAATGATTTCCTGGCCAGGGTCGACAGGGTGTCCGTTGATAAGGGCGCGCTTCCTCCTCGCTTTCTTTCCTCCACTTTTTCCCCTCTCCCCTCCTCCCTCCATCTCCCTTCCCCCAGTTTTCTTTCCCTCCTCCTTTGTTCCTCGTTCCATAGTGTCGTCTTTATTTTACCTCTTTTTTATGCCCCTGCTTTTTCTACAGCCTTGTTAGTTACATCTTTATATCCTGCCCCTTTCTTTCTTTTTTTTTTTATCGTTCTATACACCAGCGTTTCTTATTCCAGTCTTGTTCTTTAGGTCTTGTTTTTCTTGCTGCTGTTTGGCTTTATTTTCCTTCCCTACTTCTTGCCTACATGTATCTGTGTTCGTTCTTGTTTTACGCAGTATATACTTCTTTCCTTACTTACGTTCCTTTTCCTATTGATATGATATTTTTATACCTTTCTTTTCCTCAATCTTCGTCTGCCCTTCTTATCTACTTCCTCATTTATCAGTCTTTCCCTGCTTCGTCAGTTGTTTTCTCGGCTTTATGTGCGTCGTGGTTCTCCGTATCTATCCTACTATTTTTCCATAGTTTTTTTTACTCTGAATCTCAGATGCTTTCTAATTTCTTTGATTTTGCATCTCTTGTTTCTGTACTTTTTTCATCTATGTAACAATCATTTTGGAATAATGTTTTTGTTTTCTGTTTAAAAGGGTGTTAGGGGAAGTGATGGCCCAAAACAACTCTGCATGGAGGGAAAGAGAGAGAGAGAGAGAGAGAGAGGTGAGAGGTGAGAGGGTGGGGAGGACGCTGACATAAGAACCTGCTCATTTCCAGGTAAAGGATCACTGACAAAACAGAGCAGAACAGAGAGAACGCTGCAGGGATAGGGTGCTATGTGTGTAACGGTAAGACTGGGATCCTCGGCAACAAGACACTGTTATATCACCTTTTGTCTCGGTAGGGCTTTACTGTCCGTAGAAAACTCTGCTGTTCAAACTTGCCTTGTTTCATTACCTGCTGGGTCTCAAAGGGGACTGATTTAGCTTCAGTATTACTTGATAAAGCGAGTATAGTATAGGGAATTGGCCATGAGCTTGTTTGTGAATATCAACTCTGTGAAACATAATTATGTCCCTCTTTATTAATCCAAACGCTCTGGAGTGGAAACCACTAACAGTCTTAGACACAACGTAGACTGACCGTCATGAAGTGGTAATTACATGATTCGGGATGGTGCATTTTTGAAATCCGCTGCCAGATTACATTATCTGTATAGTGTTTTAGGCTTTGTGTACGCCATTCATTACAAAGCTTCCCAGAACATCATCACTCACTTGAATATTCATGGTCTCCAAACCGTACTCCTGGCGACGGAGGGCAATCAGTGTAGTAGGAGGCGAGAGACGGGTCACACTGAGAGCAGTAAAGAGAACAATGATGGTACAATACGAGGCATAAAGCATTTCACATGCAGCCAGCATATACCCGTGTGCAACAAAGCTAGGTTACTGCAGTCCCAGTGACCTCGCCCTCTATGACTGACAAGGAAATCACCTCTCCATGTCGCACTTCATCCCACCTCTAACCTTGTATTTTTCCACCTTGTCACATTCTCTGTCACCTCAGGAAGAGGATGTTGCATAAGTCGAGCAGAGCGCTACACTTGAAGTTGATGAAAAGTTGGTGTTAGGAAGAGCTTGACTCCCGTGTCGCAAGCTTTCAACACCCACTTCTTGGCCATCTTCCTCTACTGATTATTTTTTTTTTTCATTGTTTCAGTCATATGGAGATTAACCCAACACACTCTTCTAAGCATTTTCATTTAGTTCTACGTCAGACTACATGCAACTGCCAACACGAAACTTCATGCATAGTATATTGTGCACAACGTATCAGAATTAAAACGAAACTGACGTCCATTCACTCATCCTAGGTCCTTGAATACCGTGTACACTGCCGATCCCCGAATCGTATTAAGAACCACGATAAAGTTGAGAGCATGCAGTAAAGAGCCGCTAAAATTATTTTGTCATTGCTAAATTTGCCCCACAAAAACTTGAGAAAACTAAGTATACCGTAATTTCTCTTTAAATAATAAGAGCTACTTAGAGGAGAATTACTTCAATCAAATAAATGTCCTTAAAATATGTATTCTACTACGTCAGTTACTAAACATCGTTCGAAATAAAAAATGGTAGTGCAACTATACGTAACAAGATGAAATTCAAAGGCAAGAGATATAGCACCAAGACAGTGAGAATTGCCTGTGATATGCTTGCAGAGAAACATTGTGATAAACGACAAGTTACAGTCGCTAGTGCGTAAATTAGGTAAAATTAAAGTTCCACGAGATAAACAGTTGACAGTCTAGTCGTAAACATACTGATTAGTGTTACCTCCGCCAAGGAGGTTATGTTTTACCCTGCGTTGGTTTGCTTGTTTGTCTGTTTGTCAGTTGTTTGTCTGTCTGTCTGTTAGTAGGATTACTAAGAAAGTTTGAACGGATTTTGATGAAATTGTGTGAAAGGGTGGGCCATGGGCCAAAGAAGAAATTAAATTGGGGGGCGGATCCGGATCCAGATCCAGAGTATCCCGCACAATATCTCCAAAAGGTCTCAATGAATTTCAATGAAATTTTGTGGAAAAGTGTACCATGGACCAAGAATTGATTAAATTTTGGAGCGGATCTGGATCCGGGATTTCTCAAAAAGTTATGAACGGATTTTGATAATTTTGTGGAAGTGTGGGCCATGGACCAAGGAAGAAATAATTAAATTTTGGGGCGGATTCGGATCCGGATCCTGAGGATCCAGCACAATATCTCCAAAAGTTCTCAGTGAATTTCAATTAAATTTTGTAGGAAGGTGGGCCATGGACCAAGAAAGAATTGATTAGATTTTGGGGTGGATCCGGATCCTTTATCCACTGATCCGGATCCGGATCCTTTTTAATGGCAATGGCATTGACGGAGGTATGCTCTTTCTGAGCGCCTTCTAGTTTATTTGAAGGTTGACAAGTATACCGATGACTGTGGGATGATTTATAATTGCGAGAACATTCAGACTTGTACATCAGTGGCTATATAAAGCATAATGTTTCCTCTTCTCTCCTCCCAATAAAAATTTCAATACTTGTCTTTCTGGCATGTATGGTGTTTTTCTACTTTTTTCCTGACGGCTATTATATCGGAGAGTCGAGTTTTCAAGGGAGAGTCTCTCTCCTTTTTTTTTCCCTTTTCTCAGACAATTAAGTTAGATTGCATATTTAGTGATATTAGCCTTACTAGAGCAGAGAACCTCTTCATAGGCTAGTAATCCTCCTATTATCTCATACTTCCTACTTAGTACTATGTAGATTACTCCAACGCCCCTTCCCTCCCCTTCTTCTTCAGTCCCTCTCCTTTCCCCAACTTCCTCACACTTCCGTCTGCTTAATTCTTACTCGTTTATTTCAGATTTTAGGAATCTCTGCCTCTTCCACCAGTGTTTCCCCTATTTCCACACCCTTCTCTCTAATTCCTCGCCGCTGATCCCCGAAATTCCCTAGCACTCAGACGTACTCATTGTCTATTCATTCGCTCTTCGCCTCCCCTCATTATTCAGGTTTATCTCGTTATTCAAGCCGATTCCCTTTCGCGAGGCTCTGAAAATGGTATTCTGGGAACGATTCGGAGAGGCAATTTCGCCTTACCGCTTCATTTGGGCACTTTTGGTGGGCTTGGAAGTCAATTTTTAGACCTGGGTGGAAAATTAGATCTGGCTTTACTTACCGCAGATTGTCCTTCGTTTTCCATTATCCGTAAAGATATTGTAGGCTGTTAAATGCAGTTACATGGATGATAATACAAACAGCTGTAAAGGTACCTGTTGATTCAGGTGGTCATATAACTGTATTGTACAAACTACTGGTGTACAGAGAAGTCGTAATGAATATACTGTAGACATATGATTATAAAGCAGTCGTCTCCACAGTATATTCAAAGTAACTCGGACACACACACACACACACACACACACACACACACACACACACACACACACACACACACACTCTCTCTCTCTCTCTCTCTCTCTCTCTCTCTCTCTCTCTCGGGTATAACTTAGTATTACTTATTTTCAAGTTGAAGTGATTCCGAGAATAGGGAGACGCTTGTTTAAAAACGAGAACCTTCGGTGACTGTCTCTGCATTTCTTTTACAGACCTATAGAATAGACATTACATAGTGCATAGTCGTTCCACTTCAGCCTCTCCTATAAAATTTCCATGCATAATTTTTGTAACTAGCATGGTGTTTTTTTTTTCTATCTTTTTCCTGCCTGTTGACCGGATGGTGTGGTGGGAGAAAGCCTTCCTCTTTTCTATCCATTTCTCGTACATATTGGGTAGAACTTGGTAGAATCTGCCGGTTTTTTTTTTTTTTTTTTTTTTTTTTTTTTTTTTTAGCAGATAACCTTGCCGTGGACCAACAGGCCCCCTAACATCTGTACAGTACTTCCTGTGTACTCCTATGTACTCTTTCATTCTGCATTCCCTGTCTCCACTCTCTCTCCTCTCCCAGTCTTCTCACTCCATCCTCTTCCTCCAGTATTCCCTTATGTACCTCTCTTCTCTACCCACCTTCTTGGTACTCTTCCTTCTCTCTCACACTCTCTCTCTCTCTCTCTCTCTCTCTCCTCTCAACCAGGCCAGGTAATTATAGACCAATTAGCCTAACCTCTGTCTTGGGAAAGTTCCTCGAATCATTAATTAGAGATAGGATAGTTGATTTCCTAGAAACCAATAACGTGATTAGGAACAGCCAGCATGGCTTTAGAACACGGAGATCATGCGTGACAAATTTAATTGAGATTTGCGACACACTTTTTAAAATGAATGATTGTACCAGGTCACTTGATATAATCTACTTAGACTTCCAGAAAGCCTTTGACAAAGTGCCGCATGATAAACTAATGACAAAAGTAAGATCACTCGGAAATGACGGAAATATTCATAGGTGGATATGTTGCTGGTTAAGTGAGAGAAAGCAACGAGTCGTTATAAATGGAGTAGAGTCAGACTGGGCTCCAGTGACCAGTGGTGTTCCTCAGGGATCGGTGTTGGAACCAGTCCTATTTATTATGTATATTAACTATATCGATGTTGGCCTAAACTACTTCATTTCTAAATTTGCGGACGACACAAAAATCGGCAACACTATATTAACTGAAGAAGACAGAATTAGCCTTCAAAAAGACCTTAACAAAATTGTCAGCTGGTCAGAAAAATGGCAAATGCCATACAATGTAAGTAAATGTCAGGTACTGCAATGTGGGAAGAAAAACAAAAGGTATGATTACGAAATGAAGGGCCAAATCATTAGCAAGTCCTCATTAGTTAAAGATCTAGGCGTACTAACTTCAGACGATCTGAAATGTTCGAATCAATGTATCAACAGGGCCCTAGGCATCATCAAAAGACATTTTACATATAAAAGCAAAGATATTATAATCCCACTATACAAAGGCATAGTCAGGCCACACTTAGTGTTTGCAGTGCAATTTTGGGCGCCTCGCTTTATTAAAGATATAGAAATACTGGAAGCGGTCCAGCGTAGGGCTGCCAAGTTAATCCCGTCCCTGCGGAATAAACCATACCTCGAGAGACTCAGGGAATTAAACCTATTTTCTCTTAGAAAACGGAGACTCAGGGGACAGCTGATTGAATGTTTTAAAATTCTAAAAGTCTTTAATAATACTGATTCAAGCAAGCTATTCACAGTAATTGCCGAGACTGTAACTCGAGGAAATGGTATGAAGTTGCAAGCAAGGAGGGCTAATCTTGATACAACCAAAAACTTCTTCACTTACTCTGTTGTAAGCGAATGGAATAAGCTCCCTGGGAATGTGATTGAGAGTGGTACCATAAATATATTTAAAAAGACTCTGGACATGTATCTCGACGCAATTGGTATCGTTTAGTTAGGATGGAGCAATTATTGCATATTCGCGTCTGCAGTCATCTGTCTATTAGACACAGACAGAGTTTTACGGTATATATAATAGATAAACACTCTGTTCATCCTTTTATATATATAAAAGAAAATAAAAAATAAATTGCATGCAGAGTAAGTATGTGGCTGAATGCACAAATTTTCCTTTTCATTATTATTCTACTTTCTGCCGATCCTATAAAAGTCCTTCAGGTTTTTCATTCATGCAAGGTATTACTCCCTCTCTTGTCTCCTGTACGGCAAATGCCGGAGGGTCTGGAGGGTGGGAATGAGAGCCTTCTGCTTTGCTATCCTTTTCTCCTGCTCCTGTGCACTGTACTAGTATTAAGGCCGGACCACTTCGTAGGAACCGTAAGGTCTGTGTGGTCTGTGTATCTATGTAACTCTATGTAACTCTCCCCCCTCCCCCAGTGCACCCACCCCTTCATCACCTTGTCCGCACCTGCACCATGCATGTAAACTGAAAGGAAGTGTAACGGAACTCGACACTGAGGTAAATTATAGACGGACACACACACACATCGGGTGGTGTTTATGTGGTGGTTGGGGTTTATGTGTGAGCAAGGGAAATAAACCCAGGGGAAGAAGAAGTTACGAAGTGGGGAGGAGAATGAAATAGGTAGATGGAGAAGGGGAAAGGGGAAAGGATGGGGGGAGAATACTGAAGGAACTGGAATATATATATAGAGGGAGAACGTGAAAGAGAATGGGAGTAGCCAGGAAAAAAGGATGAAGTCGGGTGGGGTAGGTGAAGGAAGACACGTTAGGGAGAGAATTTGGAATAGACAGGAAGAAGAAAGGAGAAATGACAAGTGATAAGATGGACATGAGTAGTATGGGTCGTCGTGCGGGGTGATGCGGTAGATGCAGTAGCATTAGCGCTTGAAGAGATGGGAGAGGAGCTATGTGACAGTGGTGGAGATAGAGGGATGTGGTATTGAGGAGAGGGATTTCGGGAGTGGAGGTATGTTGTGATTGTAGTGGAGAGATATGATGGTGAAGAGATGGACTGTAAAAGTGAGTGTGCCGTAATGAAGGTGGAGGGATGTAGTGGTGAGAAGAGGGATTGTGGAAACAATTGTGTTGTTTTGGAGGTAAAAGGATGTGCTGGTGGAGACAGAGACTGTGGGAATGGGAATGTGTTGTGGTGGAAAGACGGACTGTAGGACTGTGTTGTGGTGGAGGGAAAGACAAGCTGACTTACACAAAATTAAAACAAGTGATAAGCAGAAAGGGCCTAAACAAAGATGGAAAAATTAAACGCGAATGAACTTAGAGATAGTGATAATATTTAAATCAATAAAGAAAAGTAATTAAGAGTCGGCAAACTCAGAACACTGATAAACCAGATTAGTTTATACATAAGGTAATAAAGGACATTAAGTAAGGTTTGACAAATATAGGAAGAACAATATTGTTAGAAAAGTAGTCAATATTTGCGTTAAAGATTTAAGTGAAAGGCTGATGAATAGAGACATATAAATAAAAGTGAATGGTAAAGACGGATAATTGTGCTTAGACAGACATAAGTGGGCGAATAAAGACGAACCGATAAAGCAAGAACGCACAAATAAAACTGAGCTAATAAAGAAAGACGAGGACAGTAATTTCGTATTCAGACCAGAACTTCCTCTCCTACTTCCGGAAAACTTGTCTTCTTCTCCTCCTCCTCCTCCATCTTCTTCTTCTTCATCTTCTTTCCGCTCACTGTAACGTCTTCTTGTGGTTTTATTAGCTTGTTTTCTTCCTTTTGTTCTCTTCTCATTTCTCATCAGTCTTGTTTTCCTTTCTCCTCCTCCTCCTCCTGGTAGATATACGCGCTACCGACCCAACCACCGGGGGCTCCAGATCGTTTCAGTATTTAAAATATATAGAGAAACGAAATTGCCTTTACAATAATTGTTCGTTTTATACAATATCTCCAGCGCAATAATTGTCTCATATTTTATTCTCCCCCACGTAAAATAGCACTTTTATCTGTCCTATATGAGACCATTTCCTCCTTTGCCAAACTTACTGGCAATACTTTTTTTCATTGTTATGTTACTTTCGTATTCGAACACATCCAGTCAACCCCAAAACCTAGTTTGTTTTAAACTAAAAGTAAAAATATATCACCTTACTTTTAATCTAGCTAATTCCATTGGTTAGTCATTTAGCCAATTATTTATTATTCCAACTTTCGTAATCAATAAAAAATAGACATTAAAAAAAAAAGAAAGATTACATTAGCCGAGAAAAAAAGATGTGGAGGCCGAATTTCCCTTCGCCTCTTCAGATAACGTCGCCACAGAGAAAAACTTACCTTCCACTCAGGTAACCCAGACAGTGACTCAACCCGGCCGGCGTTCTCGTCGGTTGAGGAAGTTTCTTAACACCTTTTCCTAAGCGATTTCTTTCGTTTATTATATCTTATTGTCCTCTTCTGTTTTCCATAAAGCCTTGTAATATCGCCATACTCTGCATACCCAACGCACAGAAGGATATTAAGCAGCGATATCCAAAATTAAATAACAAAGGAAGATGTGTTAGAGAGGATTATTAACCTACGAGAATACGATCCCAAAACACACTCGCCAGGACCCACCACCAGGACTCATCCCTAAGTGTAATGGTTGCAGATTTCGTACCTGAACCCCATTTTATCTCTTCCTGTATGGAGTGTGGCTCTCATGTGTTGGAGGATTCACACACACACACACACACACACACACACACACACACACACACACACACACACACACACACACACACACACACACACACACACACACACACACACACACACACACACAGAGTACCGCTCCCCTCAAAAGCATGGAATTGAAGGGTTCTCCCTTCTTCATCCCTCTTCCTTTCACCAACTTTCTGGAATTTCTCTCAGATGTCGCAGTGTTCCTATACTCCCTCGTTTCTGCCGCTGTTAAAAGATACTGTTTTTCTGAGCTCTCTGATTACATAGCACTCCCATAAAGGCGGGCATGCAACAGTCGTCCAGATAAAGTAACAGTAGTTAGTTATTGGTATTTGCGGTCTATCATATATCCAGTTCGTAAACGCTGTAGCAGTCTTCCTCAGTCTATGTTACCTCATGTTTGCAGTTCAAAGCACATCGAAATCTTTGGTCCATAAATTTGTCCCCGCATTTCTTCTTCTTCCTTAAGAGAGACGACGTTTACCGGCTTTGAGGTTATAAGAACGTACTGCTAACATTAAGAAAAAGATATAACGTTACTATTGTACGCTTCCAAGACACAACACCCTCAGGACCGTTCACCATCAGGACACGCCACTTCCACGACACGTCCCTTCCGTGACACTCCACTGCCAGGACACTCATGCACTAGTACATACCTCGAACAGTACCAGGAAATGTCATTGCCGCTATCAGGACACATCACCACCACCATCAGTGCTTTCAGGATATACAACCATCACCAGTACAAGGGCATAGTTCCACCAGCACCACCACTGCCATTACCCCTACCATCAGCACCTTCAGGATTTACTACCACTACTAATACAAGGACACAACACCATCACCACCATCGCTATGAGTTCACACAACCACCGCCACCTCTACCACCACTACCGCCACCAATACTAGTACCGGGACACTCCACTAATACATATAGCAGGACACATCACTAAGACGCATCACCACCACCATCACCACGACTATCAGGACACACCATGCCCAACTTGATCACCACCAAGTCTCAAAACCCACCACTACTATCACCATCACCACCAGGACAACTACGGCCAACTTAAGTGCTTATCAGTGGGAAGCTCATTTTTGCAGCTAAAGTTCATGTTTTCCTCTCAGGCCTGTGTAAGTTAGGCGTAAACACTTTGGCGAGGGGGGAAGGAGGAGGAGTAGAAGGAGGAGGAGGAGGAGGAGGAGAGAGAAGAGGAGGAGGTAGAGTGAGAAGTGGGGAGGAGTAATAAGAAGAGGGGACAGATGAAAGAAGTAGAATTTCAAAATAGGGTTAAGAATAAGGAAAAAGGAGGAATGTTGCAATGGGTGATGGTATGTGGTGTTATAGTCCATCAGGTACAGGGGGTTGTCGGTACCAAAAAGATGGCAAAGGCTCATTGGTTTCATTTGAAAGGTATATTATTCAGGAACTCATTTTGCCCTGGTAGCAGTCTGGATTTCACAGCTTTCATATTTTTATCGCCTATTGAACAGACCACCTATTGGCGAATAAATCCCGCCAAATGCGGTAAAGCCTGTATGCGGTACATTCATATCAGAACTGCATGTCATGATTCTACATGGTATGTCAAGTGCCTTTTACTTTTTTAAGTTTTAATTATGGCCATTTAATGCTACTGTAGTAAAAAGTTTGGTCAAATCAAAAGATGTTGTACTTTTTGAGCCAACATTTTATAATGCCAATAATCTACGCATTGCTATATCTTTGCAATCAGATAAGTTATTGATATTTAAAATTACTGTTTTTATATTCAATGCATCCATATTCAGACAGTAGGATCACATGTAGCAATTATTATTCAGCATATAATTATGACTGTATAGTATAGGTGACAATGGTGACACATATATACCAAAATAAGATTGCAAACACTGACTATTCTAGTCAGATCTCATGATAAGCTGAGTTGGTATCTTGATTGTTACAATTTAGGAGGTTAAATGAATGAACTAGAACTAAACACCATCTTTAATTGAATATTGTTTCATTGCACTAGACACAGTATTAAAATGTACAAACAGACTACATAATGTTCTCAGTAATTCTTGTCATTTGCAATACTTTCAGAGTAATTCAAAGTCAAGTTCTTCCATTTCAGCATCATCGTCCATCACTTGTGGGTCATCGTCTTCATCATCCTGTGGCTGGTTGTCACAGTTTCTCAACTTACATAGTTCAGAGCACTTCATGTTATTAACCATGCATGTACACTGTGGGAGGCGGCATGACCTTGAACAGTTGCAGGCCAGGAGTTCCAATACAGAATCGGGTGCAGGAGCGCCATCCAGCCAGTCAATTTTCAATTCCTCTTTCCAATCTTTTGCTTCAACTTTCCAGCCTCGGCCTCTAGGTGATGGTACTTCTGGGTAAGCTTCCAGACTTCTTCGCCAAACACCGGCCTGGTAGTTGGCGCTACATGCATGTTTATGAAGGGCGTCTGCACATGGTGGAAGCTGGTGCGGTTCAACACAGCCTTTCTTACTGCTGAAAAGATGATACCGCAGTTCATTTATTTTCCGAACGCTCGTTTTGGTTGCATACATTTGACATGTAAATGCCTCCAGGTTGTTACGAAGTGAGTCTGAGACATCCCACACAGTTCCAAGATCTGCGAATGTGGACTGGAGCTCTGCGTCCTGCTTTAGCAGCTTGAGAGAAGCTATCTTTCCTCGGCCTGCAAGGGAGCTTACTCTGTCACATCCAGTGTATGCATGCATCCCAAGTAAAGTTTTGCATACCAATGGTCCTAGTATAGTGTACACTTTCTGTACATCTATGTAAGACACCCTTGCCAAAGTTCCACACTTAAGATACAGGTGTGTATCTATGTCGTCACAGAATGCAAGTGCCAACAAAAACACATCTGTATCATCAGCTACAAGTACAACTGAATCAAATCCTGCACCTGCTGCATGTGCAGAGTGCAAGATAAGGCGGGTGTCTGCCTCCTCTTGAGATGAACATAGTTCTGGTACAAGAACACAGCCTTCATCATGCAGGAGTTTGTAGCAGTTTTCCCCGCATGTGACATACAAACTTTTAGTCCGTCAGGTGAACCCCCCATTTTTAGCCAACCGGTACCAAAAAGATGGCACACTTGCAATTATTGGCAATTAGCTGATTTTTTTTTCTAAACATATTATATGCTGCTGTTGATTTGCTGCAAAGTTCAAAATATTAGGGAAAGATCAATAGTGGCTGCATTTGATTCCTTGTATCTTAAAATATATGGAAAGATAGTTTATTTATGTTATTATCACATACGGTTGCTAAGATACGACGAAAAGTCGGTTTTCAAAATTTATCTGGCGGCTCAAACAGTACAAAATCTTTTGATTTGACCAAACTTGGTGCTATAATGGCATTACATGAACAAAGTAAAAGGCACTTGACATACCATGTAGAATCATGACATGCAGTTCTGATATGAATGTACCGCATACAGGCTTTACCGCATTTGGCGGGATTTATTCGCCAATAGGTGGTCTGTTCAATAGGCGATAAAAATATGAAAGCTGTGAAATCCAGACTGCTACCAGGGCAAAATGAGTTCCTGAATAATATACCTTTCAAATGAAACCAATGAGCCTTTGCCATCTTTTTGGTACCGGTTGGCTAAAAATGGGGGGTTCACCTGACGGACTATTAGGGGTGTGTGTGAAGTGGCAGTTGTTTAGTGTATTGGGTCTTCATGATTTTTCTTCCCCTTCAGTTTATCGTTCGTCTCATACACCTCATCATTAATACCAACGTCATTACTGTAATTATGGTAACTCTTTTACACTGAATTTTCTTCTTTTCTGCCTTTCATTCTTCATCTTCCTTCTTCAACATCTATTCTTCTTTTTCGTTTACTGAAGCATTCCTTTCTCTCTCTCTCTCTCTCTCTCTCTCTCTCTCTCTCTCTCTCTCTCTCTCTCTCTCTCTTTCTCCTTTTTATCAACAGAATATTTTTCCCATTCCGTTCCTTCGGTCTCCTCATATAAGCCAGTTTTTGTCCCTTATCTTTCGTCTTATCTTTCCACCTAATAAAGTGCTTGAGAATGTGGTCACAGCCTGTTTCGATCATTTTTTAATAATTTTTTTTTTTTACCCCTTACGATGTTATGTGAGTGGAGGAGGATTTTTGCCTAGTGTCGAAATTTTTTCTGAATCATGAGCTGTGTTCTTATGTTCTCTCTCTCTCTCTCTCTCTCTCTCTCTCTCTGATTATTTATATCTATCTGTCTATCTATCTATCTATATCTGTCTATCTATCTACACACACACACACACACACACACACACACACGAATTTTATAGTGAGCGTTTCTTCTCCCAATATCGCTTCTTACTCACTCACTCTTTTTCACTCTTTCTTCCTTTGCGGTGACCTTGGTTTCATATCCTGTCTGCTTTTCCGCTGGTGGTTTATTATATTTATCAATAAATACGCACCGGTGAGCCCACAGGCTGTAGGCGCCTCCATTCCTTACCACTTTCTTTTTGCTGGCTGGAGAACGCAGAGGAAGAAGGAAGAAGGAATGGAGGAGAGGAGGAGATCCAAGGTGATATTAAGGATGAGAGAAGAGTGAACAGAGAGGACAAGGATGTGAGAAACGATAAAGGGAGAAAAAAAGAGGGATGGGTAAACTTGGAGTTATAGAGTGATGAGGAGCAGGGTAGGGAATGAAGGTGACTAGAAGAGCAGATGAATATGAGTAGTAGAGAAGATGGAGAGGAACAGACAAAGTTATGTAGAGGAGTAGGATAGAAGAGGAGATGAAAGGAACTGAGTGGGAGATGGAGAAGAGCAGAGTAGGAAATGGAGAGGGGTAGAGTAGAGCAGGTAACAGAGAAGACTTAACCGGGAGACGGAGAGGAATTGGGTTGCAGGTGGAGAGGATGGACGGAACATACAGAACGAAAGAGAAAGAGGAGTGAGGCGTGTTTAAAGACAGGAAGAAGAGTAGAAGCAACTGAGCGAACGGGAGCAAAAAGAAGAAGGGGGGGAGTACCTTATGTTGGGATATTATATTGTTGTGTTTCTGTGAATAGGATTGCATTTATTTATTTATTTTTTATGAAGACAAGATTGACACATTTTCACAAGAACTTTTTGTAGTTTCTGTAGTGTAAAATTTCAGTATAATGGATTCCCTCCCTCCCCCCATTCCTTTCTCTCTCTCTCTCTCTCTCTCTCTCTCTCTCTCTCTCTCTCTCTCCATAACTGACAAGGTAACATAATACACAGGTATAGCGGGGGGAGAAGAGGGAGGGTCTTGGTCTATGATCTAATTAGGGACAGAATGACCACAGGGAGAATGGAGGCTTGGTAAAGAGGGAGAGAAAAAATAATGAATGGAAGGAAGAAGAGGAGGAGGAAGCAAAAGAGGAGGTGGAAAGGAGAGAGAGAAAGAAGAGGAACTGAGGAGAGGAAGAAGATGGGAAACTAAGGAGAGAAACTAGGAGTGATGATGAGAAGAGGAATAGAGAGGAGACGAGAGGAAGGTGATTTCGGAAGAGGAAGACGGAAAGACAGACCAGTATCAGTGAAAGAGGAAGAGAAAAAGATGAAAGAGAGGAGAAAGGGAGAGCTTGGAAATTGATACGAGAGAGAGAGAGCGAGAGAGAGAGAGAGAGAGAGAGAATGTGTGCTCATGCGTGTGTATGTGCATTTGTGTACTTAATGATCGTCTCATCTGTGTGTGTGTGTGTGTGTGTGTGTGTGTGTGTGTGTGTGTGTCAGTTTTCCACCGGGCTGTTGGCATGTGACAAAGGTAAAAATTCACGAGTGTTTTATGGGATGACATTCACTTCCTGTTCTATCGCTCGGCAGTTTCTTCTTTTTTCCCATTCCCTTCGTTAGTTAGGTTTCCTTTTTATCATTATTTTGCCTCATCCTTTTCTGTTTATTTTTCCCACTCAAAATAACCTTCCTTTTTATTTGCCTTCTTTCATTTCTGTTTCATCTTTATCCTTCTCATTGAATCCACCCTTTTCATATTTCAATCTTTTTTGTCGTCTGGCGACTAAGCTTCATAGTTAGCAATGATATTTCTTATCTCTTTAAAGATGTATTGGTAGTAAATGATAGAAATAAGCATTTTTGGAGCTCATAGCCTGGAATGCCTATTATCTTTATTTTTTCTTGTTTATATTGCATTTTACATGAATCCAAACAACTGTAATGTGTGTCAAAATTTCATCCTATAATATTAGAGTGTGTAGATTATTTATTTGTCAACCAGAATTCAAACAAACACTTGAGGTGAGTAGTAGGCTGAGGCTTTGTGTAGTGTTGGCGTGGGGTGGCCGGTGCTGCGGCGGGCAGAGAATGAGGGGCGGTGTTCTGTGCAGTTTTACTCACACCAGTTTCTTTTCGTTTCGTTTATAAAGGCTCCAACGTGCTTGCATGCATCGGCCTTGGTCATCCATTGGCGGCTTTCCACGCTGTTCGATCTCTAGCAGCCTCTCTGTTCATTCCCTTAAATCTGAGGTCACACTGTGACCTTTTTTTCAGTCTGCCTCTCGCAGCTTTACCTTCAGCGTTCACTGGTCTTACTCTATACTGCAAACAAGCGTAATATTCTTGACAGTACAGTCGTAGTACTCAATCAAACAGAATTTTTAGCAAACGCAATTTACAACCTGCTTTATGTTTGTGTATATGCCAGTCCGCACGAATTCTACTTTAGGACCAGACCGTGACAATGATGTGACAGTCAGAATTTACCCTTCCTCAGGCAGGCCAGTAACGAATCAGAAGGGGATCATTGATACACAGAACCGCTTTCTCATCGATGGCCAGTAGTACATCAGCCCAACAGAGTTACCAGACCGCCATCAACATAATAATAGTTATCAGTCTTCACTGAGCTCGCAACAATAGCTTTGTATCGTGGCCTGGAACAACAGCCCTCGCATCAAAACAATTCTGTTGGGTAGAGTGTTGAACGCAGAGGACTAAGGAAACGCTTGTGCCCCAGTGTTGCAGGTTTTGCTTTCATGCATCATCTTGGAACCTCGCATAAGCCCTTTGCTTCCCCTCTCACACCCTTGTCGCTTACACCTACTGTACGTCTGGTTGAAGCTTAACTTTCAAACATTTCTTTCACGATTTTACTCACACCAGTCATATTATAGCCATAACTCATATCAGCATTGTCACATAATGTCTTCAGATTGCACTCTAAGCCTTACTCATAACAGCTATAGCACACTGACGCGTCCCTCGTTGCATCCTTCCAACACCAACATACAGCTGTATAGGCTATTCTGTAATTCATGGTCTCACTCTCTTCCATTCTCACAGACTGATAGATTCACACCAACTCGTCTGTCGAGAGTGCAACTGACTACCATCACTGGCCACCCACCCCGATTAGGTTTGAATCTAACTCGGTGTGGCAAAGATTTGGTGGTTGTCCCTTCGTGTCAGTGCTGCGCCTCAGTCAGATGTTTTTCATGCTTGGTAATGTGTCGGTGTTTGCTGTATGCCACTGATCAGTTTGCTTCCTGATGGGACTGTAGGTCCGGTCAGAGAAGTAAGAAGAAATAACGTAATTATTTTACATCCATACACACTGGTAGCCCTCAAAGTGATGCATTGCACCTCAAAGTAATAATACAAGTATCTGCTTTAAAATACTTCTTACAGCGTTCTCACACTATGCTTCACCATTAAATCTTGCACCTTCGTTCTTCTCCCACACGGCCTCACTCGTCGTATCATAAATTCACACATTTACACGCTTTTAGCGTCTGCCTCCAGCTCTCATCTGTGCACACTATCACTTTACTTTTCTCACCGCTCCGTCACACACTCGCTCTCATGTTTGAGTTTCACATCTCTTCAGAAATCCAAACATACTAACAGTTCCTGTACATCTTAATTTAACTCCTGTGTCCTAATTAGACCGGTCACTTCCTCTCCCCTTCACTCTCAGTTTCCTCATTATATTAATCTCTCCTACATCACTAATTATGGTTATTATGTAATTATTAATTTACTCCTAACCATCACACTTACTCACATTATCACCCTTAACACCCTCACACCCCCACACTCCTTACAAATCACCTTACCTCAGCCCCTTGACTCACTCTGAACCTCCCCTCACCCCTCATCTCATTACCCTCGCACCCCACACTTACCCTCCTTGTCTTCTTCACATTCGCTCACATTCTCACCTTCAACCCCCTCACATATCTCACTTTCCCTTCTCACCCTCTCGCCCCTCTGCACGCCCCATCACCCTGCTCGCCTTACCTAACTCACCTTCACACCCTCGACCATTTTTTTCCATCACAACCTCCTCACTCTCTCCTCGTCCTTCCCCACTCTCCCCTTCGATTCCTACCTTCTACCCGTCCCTCTCCACTCTCTCCCCCTCCCTTCCTGCCCTCTCCTCTTCCCCTCCTGCCCTCTCCCTTTCCCTCCCCACCCTGTCCCCTCCCTTCCTTTCCCTCTCTCCCGTTCCTTCCCCTCCCACTCCCATTTCCTCCCTACCATCTCCCCTTCCCTCTCCACACCATCCCTTTCCCTCCCCTAGACATCTCCTCCAGTTCCCCTCCTCCTCGGAACCTAATTATTGACCTATATATGAACGAGTATTGTGCAGGGCTGTTCAGTTTATATGGAACCTGTGGTGTGAAATAATGAAAGTGGAAATTAACCCTTGCCGTGACGTCATTTAAATTTTTAGTTCCCTCTTCCTGTTTCTGTATCTGCTTGCCTATCGGTCTATCTGTCTATCTATCTATCTATCTCTATCTCTGGACGATCCTATTCAGCTAAGCACAAACTGGATTGATTACGAGTATATGCAGCCTTCATTAATCCACTGTTTTTTAATGATGCCTTGCCACTCTCAGCAAAACCGTATCTCAGTATTAACCTCTTGATGGCGTAATTTACTTTTTTAATAACATTTTCTTCTTTCGCTACCAACGTTTTTTTTTATTTCGCCACCACAATTTTCTTTACCTTTGGGAAGATGACTCTACTCTGTTCACTTTAACTTGGCCCAAAATTACCATCTCTTGTTCTTGTTTGCTGAACTGTAGCAATTAACTGATACTGGTATATAATGCTCGTCAGAATGAGTGCTGTGGAAAGGATGTAGAGCCGTAATATTTTCTCTCCTGCTTATGAGCTACGTGAAATAAGCTGTAAAAGGACAAAAATCTGGGCCAAATTAAGGTGAATGAAATATAGTACCAAAAGAATTAGAAAGGAACTCATTAAAAAACGAATAAAACCCTTTAAAGGTATCAGTAATAGGAAAACACGTCATCTGCGTGGAGAATGAAATATAAAGTACGTTTTTATTTTTTCCGAGGGCTTAAGGGACTGTTCCTCCCGTGCCACCATCTGCCGATTAAATTTCAGTCCGAGAACATCTTCATTTTGTCTTAGGTAACAGACTATTCTCTTCACTCGTAATAAAGTGGTTAGTGAAAGTGTAACGTCTAGTTCCTCCACTTCAGGGACTTCCTCCAGAGCTAAATGGGTGCGTCTGGAAGCAGCATAAAGTTAATAAGGAATCATCATTGTGAATAAGTTAAGAATGAAAAGCTATGCCCTTTACTTACATATTAGATTTTCGTACTGTCTTTTGTCACGGTCATGATAACAGGAAATACTGAAAACAGGTAACCACTGGAAGATCTCATTTACAACTAGTCTTTATCAGTGTGTTCCTTATTACAGATATCATGAGGCCATATTTATCGAATCACCTAAGTTTAAGCTAAGTTTAAGAGTGCATGTATATACGTTTGTTTTCACTCCTATTGCTACCAGACCATTGAAAATAAAGTTGGAGTATTACAATGACAAAATATGAAAAAGAAAGCGATCTGTGATAGCAGTGAACTGGTTTGGACAGCTGCTTACCTAATGAATTGGCCAGTATACTTTATAAATGCTTATCTCATTGCTGCCCTTCCTCATCAGCGTAGGCCTTTAACTGATTCTGGCAACTAGGTAAAAAAGACAGATAATAAAACTGCGAGAAGAGGGAGAAAGTTCGACCAATAATCCGATATCTGAAATCATTACCCCGTTAGCATGAGGAGCCTGGACCATTCCCCTTCCCCGACACCGACACCTACACCGACCACCGCTACATGTGTGTGTTTTTTTTCTTTTAGCCTAGGGAAACGAAATTTTGCAAAGTGGTACACCTCCAGCCGAATCAGGTGGCAGGCAGGGTGTGAATGGCCCCAAGGGGTCCTGGGCAGTACCGGTGTGCTCGGCCATAGTTTTTTACCCAGGCAACGCCAGGTACCCCTAGTAACAGGCATTGCCATTACAACACTTCGTCTTTCACATGAGTACTGTCACTATAGATGACTTTTCCGGTTGTCTTTCTCCAGCTTACTGTAGAGAATGAACCTCTGAGTTGGAAGTTCGATCATTCTTGGACTGTCGCAGTTTACCGTTATTATATTAGGCTTAGTCAGGCACCTAGTGGTTCTGCACAGTGATCGTGTGTCTGTATTGTATGACTACGGAATGTAGGATGTAAAGGAATCAGTACGCGTCTACTTGCATTACTCCTTATCGGATCTGCCACCTCACGGCAAACAGGTAAATGCCAGCTTTAATAACACTTAATAACAAAGTTAAGATGGGGTGCAGGTGTAAAGATTCAGATAATTATGTTACTAAAATGACCATAAAAGAATACCAAAAACATATTATTCGTGTTTGAGAGCCTGTTATAAAACTGAATAGTCTAATATTCTGTTAAGAAATCGATAAATACAGCTTCTAGTCGAGCGGGTTCGGCCACAGTATATCTTTGCGATAATGAGACAAATTATATACAGACGAACGTGGGAGTTAATATTAAGTACGTTAGTTACTCAGCGGAAATGACAAGGTTCGCCGATTTTGAGCAGAAGTAATTTTAAAGAAAATGAAAATGATAAGCTGGTTTTATATTTTCTTATTACTTACTGATGCCTTAACTTTAAAAAAGTTAGCGCGAAGGTACTCTTTCTTGTGGTATAGCAAGAGGTTTTGTGACATTATAGTAAACTTGTCAAAAAAACATTCAGATACGCCGGTGCAGAAAGCCGTTTTCCTAATTCGAGATTGAGTATTTAACACGTACTGCTAATGGGACACTCGTCAGAAAAAGCGAAAACAATAACGTGTAAAGGATAGGTGTCATAAAATGGTATATGTAGAGTCGATCAGTTAAACTTCGATAAAGTTTCACCTTATCCTCCAATGTGTTAACCTTCGATAAAGTTTCACCTTATCCTCCAAGGTGTTCTCCTACCTCTCCAGTTGACACCTAAATGAAAAACACAAGGTTTAGCCAGAAATTCGTCCAATGCTGCATGTAAGTTTTTAGTCACCTTAAAATATCTTCAAACGTGTGTAGCCTAAGTAGTCTGTACTAAACATCGAGGCCAGTGATTACAGCCAAAATTCCTTGGCACTGATTATTATTTAGACAGATGGAAGTTCATCATTTGCGTTAAATGGTGGGACATCTGTCTATCTATCTATCAGTCATCAGGTGACTAGTTAGCTAACTCTTCAAATACATACACAAAAGAATAGCTAGATATGTACAGTATCGACTGTAGATAGATTGATAGATAGATGGATTGATATAGATAGAGAGAGATAGATCTATATCCGTCTATCAGTCTATCTATCTATCTATCTACCTATATAAGTTTGTATGTATGTATATATAATATATATGTACTAGCTGGGGTACCTGGCATTGCCCTGGTCAAAAAGAAGAACACTCTACCGTTGACCTCAGATGACCCATTTCTGAATTTTGACCCCCCCCTAAAACCATCCTTGGGTCACCCTGATTCAAAATATATATGGGTCTGGGGGTCTCTGCCCCTTGGTTTGGGCGTGATTGAAGGACAAACATACAAACGAACAAACATCGCTGCTCTTTTATATATTCAGTATATACTGTATATCTATCTATCTATCTGTATCTATATCTATCTATCTATCTATCTACACACACACACACACACACACACTAGTATATTGTGTGTGTGTGTGTGTGTCAGTAATGTGTATATATATATATATATATATATATATATATATATATATATATATATATATATATATATATATATATATATATATATAATATGCAAATAAATGAAGTTACGTATATGCTTACTTATTACTGTTACCATTATTATTCTTGTATATTATTTGTTACAGGTGTTTTTAAAATAATAATTTTCCCGTTATTAATTAATGTCTTATTTTTTACAGGTAAGTTGCTGTCTTCTCTTGCCATACTATGGAAGTTGTAAGTACAGAACACAATATAGATTCATTGATGTACATATCTTTCGGGTAATATTATTAATATTGAAGCCAAAAAATCGCTCTCAGTGCTTACTTCCCATAACACTGGACGGCGAGCTTTGTAACATACTACCATGAGTCCTGTTTCAACATTCTTATTTCACAGGCCTTGTAAATGAAGTGAGAAGGGTGGTATCATGGTCTGAAAGTCACGCCCTCCACAGTAGATCATGTGGGAACATTCGTTAGTTCTGTTTTCTGTTCGTCTGTCATATACTTTTTTAAATTGCTGAACATATTTTAGTGAAGCTTGGCATGCCACTGGAACTGACAGACCCAACTGTTACGACAAAAAGTTGAATTTACGTCCTTGAATTCTTGCTCCTCCCCCTCCCCATGCTCCTCCTCAACACCATCCACTTATGATACGATCGCCTTTCTCTTTGAGGGGTGGAAATGGTGAAACGGATGGAAGGGAGAGTTGAACGGGTGGAGGAGAGGGTGGATCGGATGGAGGAGTGAGTGGAACGAGTGGAGGAGAGGAGGGACCGAATATCGTACTGGTGGAGGAGAGGGTGGACCGGATGGAGGAAAGGGTCGACCGGGAGGAGAGGGTAACTTGAGTGGAACGGATAGGGGAGAGAGTGGAATGGGTGGAGAAGAGGGTTGAATGGGTTGCGGGGACGGTGGAACAGGTGGAGGAGAGCGTGAAATGAGTGTAGGAGAGAGAGACGGGTAGATGAGAGCGTAGAATGGTTGGAGTTGAGAGCTGAATGAGTTAGAGTGAAGCAATTAGAAGAACTGGAGTAAACGAAAGAAAATGTGAAAGAAATGGAAGAAAAGGTGGAGAAGGTGGAAGAGGAAGGGGGGAAGAGGAAGTGAAGAAAGTGGAAGAGGAAATGGAGAAGACACAAGAAAGAGTAGAGGAGGATGAGGAGCACGTGGAGGAGGAGGCTGGAAGAGAAAGGAGATAAAATGGCACGAAAAGTGGAGGAGGCGAAAAGCATAGTTGTTGAGATGGAAGAGAGTGCGGAGGAGGTGGAAGATCAGCTGGAAGGAATGGGAGAGAATGTGGGGTAGATAGAAGAAAAACTGTAAGGGAAATTCAGGAAATGAACTTGAAATTCGAAGATATGGTGAAGGAAGTGGAGAGACTAGGTATTAGAGTGTAGGGGGTGGAATACGTGTGATCTGTCCGCAGGATTTTTTTTTATTTTTTTATTGATGGTCATACAGGCTCCCAACACACACACACACACACACACACACACACACACACACACACACACACACACACACACACACACACACACACACACACACACACACACACACACACACACACACACACACACAGAAATTGCCCAACACACGCACGCACACACACGTTCACGCACACGCACCTGCAAGCTGGGAATACATGGGGGTAATTTTTGTTGTTGTTCGTAATGGGTATGATGAGGGGGTAAAATGTGGTGGGGAGAGAGAGGGAGAGGGAGAGAGAGAGAGAGAGAGGAGGAGGAGGTAGAGAAAACGAAATGAAGGATGCAAGATGAAAGACGACATCACCATCGCCATCATCATCATCATCATTGTCGTCATCATCATCATCATCATGGTCATCATCATTATCATTAAATTTCCTGTTAAAAATAATTTCAATAATTGAAAAATACAGGGCATTGTAAATATACCAAATTGGTGATAAGCGAAGAGGAAAATAAATTATTAACATTCTCCTTTTTCCCCTCTCCGTTGACCACCTTTATTAACACCTTACTTAACGCCCGTCGTCATTTCTCTCTCTCTCTCTCTCTCTCTCTCTCTCTCTCTCTCTCATTGTTATTTCTCCTTTTCTTTCAACGTAATGTCATATATTTCTCCTTTTTTAAATTCTCTGTTTGTCACTTCTTTTCTGTTTATCATTTTTATTGTTTCCCTGTTAATATGTTTCTTCCAATTCGCATTTTATTATTTATATTTCTCCTCTCTTCATCATTTCACCTTTTCTCCCCGTTTTATCACATCACCGCTTCTTCCCATATATATCATCAATTCCACTTTTCTGACAGTTTATCAGTTCTCAGTTAGTTCCTCACATTTTTCCTCCTTTCACCCTTTTCTCAAATATATCACCCCCTTTAACATCTCCTCCTCTCCCCTGCCTCTTTTCATCCACCCTTTCCCCCCTCCCTCCTCCATGTGAATCCTTCCACAAATTCCCACGATTTTTTCCTCCACATTTCCTGTCCTTCTTTTAATCTAGTTCTTTTCCAGACGATTTTTTCTGCTCTGTTTATTTTCCTCCCTCCCTGGTTTCTCGCTCCGTTTTCCACTCACCATTCCAATTTTTACTCCCCGGGTATAAATCTCTCTCTCTCTCTCTCTCTCTCTCTCTCTCTCTTTCTCTCATTTCCAACATGTATTAAATCATCTTATCAGTAAATAAGGCATACCCCCCTTCATTCTTAATATGTACTCTTAACCTGTTTTTTTTTTTTTTTTTTTTTTTTTTTTCCGCAGGCAGCTGTTCATGGTATTTGTTATGATTAAAAGCAAAACAGCGTGATACTCAAGTTAACCCCTAGTTTCCTGCCATTAAGACTTTTTCTAGCAAGGACACTTCATAACACACAGGACACTAAACGATATAAATGATTAGGACTCTGTTTAACTTCTTGCCCTCACTCCTCCTCCCATCTTCGCCATCTTCCCTCCCCATCTCATTTTCAGCTCCTTTTTTATCCATCTTCACCTCTCTTGGTATCCTTCACTTATCCTCCCTCATTTTCCATTTACAGTCTCACCTCTCCCCACCTCATTTCCTCTCCTTTCCTTCCCTCCCGCCCTCATCTTCGCACCCCCCTCCCACCCTCAACCGCTTTTCTTGTACCTAACTTTTCTCTCATCACTTTCCATTTCACCCTTTCTCTCCTTTACCATTATTCCCTCCCCTCACTTCCTTCTTTTACTTCACCTTTCCTCCTTCACAACAGAAGCTTCTTTGCCGCCACTTTTCTCCCTCCCACCTTCAATTTCCCACCCCTATATTTCCTGATGCCTTCTCAGCTTTTTTCCTTTCACTTTCTCCTTCCTGACTTCCCATATTTTCATTCTTCTCCTTTCCTCCCTGCCCCTTGTTTTTTCTCATCTTCTTCACGGTAATTCAGTTAATATTTTACCCTTCCTTCCTCTCGCCTTCCCTCCCTTGTTTCGCTCGCTTCCTTCTCCTCGTCCTTCCTCTTCTCTCGCTCCTTGCTTCCATCCTCTTTTCGCTTCCCAGTCAGAAATTTTTCCATCTTTTTTCATTGTTGTTATCTTTTTCCTTCACTGTCATCTCAATACTCTTTCCTTTCTTCCTTTCCCACATCGTTTTTTTTTTTTCTTCTCTCTTCTCTCTTTGTCCCGTATCTTCCATCCCTTCCTTCTTGCTCTTCCTCCCTCCATTTCTCTTTTCCCTCCCTCCCTCCTCCCTCTCTCCTTCACTTTTCCTCCCTCGTGTTGTCAGCAGATCACGTCCAAGCAGCCTCCCATAATACAGAATTTATAGCCAGTGAAGTGAGGTGGTACTAGTTGCACATATCTCATAAATTAGTTTAGGACTTACCATTATCACCGCACTCTTTCAGGATGTTTTCGAGACCAGGATATATATGGGTAATCGCCTGATAAGTTTTGAATGGTGGCCCTATATAAGGTATGATATGTGGGAGGTTTATTGTTAATCAAAGGAAATGTACAGTTCCGGCCGGTTATTTCTAACAGTGTGACAAAAATATCTTAAAGCCTAATGGGACCTTACTATACTTATCAGTAATAATATCCAGTGACTAAACGATATTTAAAATTCTTTTACAAAAAACTCAAAAAATACCAATTTACTAGTCCGGTAAGAAAATATATGTTTCTGTGGGTGACTGAGATTGTTGGGAAAATTTGAGCGTAAGTGATGCTGACGTCTCTACGAGTATAACAGTGATCACGTAAATATATACACCAGCCTCTCTCTCTCTCTCTCTCTCTCTCTCTCTCTCTTTGGCATACCCCATGTTCCTTTCCCTACTTTTGTCTCGTCTGTTCTCTTGATGGCGTGTTATCCACTCGTCTTCGTATTTTCTGTCGACAACGTATTTCTCCATTAGCATTGCTCCATCATTCTCACTTCCCTAATTATTTTCGTTCCATCATTATCTCCCACTTGTCATTCCTTCCTCACTTTTCCCCCCTCATCTTCCATCCCTCATCCACCTTCCCTCCATATTTCACTTTCCTTCCCTTATCTTTATTCCCTCCATCCCCCACCTTATTTCCTTGCCTCCTTTGTTAGTGCTGGTGGCTTGTATTTTATTTTTTTTTTATTACCGCTTTGCCAATAACTCGAATACGCTAATTATACCCTGCTCATAAGTAGGCCGCACAGTTCTTCCTTTTTTTTTTTTTTTTTTTTTTTTTTTTTTTTTTTTTTTTTTTTTTTTGCACAGATCTTTTATGCAGTCTTCGAAAACGTAGGAAAAAAAAGCTTTAGTTCGTTTTGCCATACGCTGTCTGTGTATTTTGTTCAATGGCCAGTGCAAACATCCCGGCTGATTCTGTCATTTTAGAGAAGAAAAAAGCAGTGTACATCCATAACGAAAAAAAAAAAAAAAAATGTACACCAGCCTAGAAGAATGCCGTGAATTTTTCCTCTGGATGCCATTTTCTCTATTTCCTTCTATTTCCAGGTCACCAGAAAACAAATACGCTCAGAAATGGCAAAATCACGTGAACTGCAGCAAGACCAGTGAGCCTGAGAAAGGGAGCTGAAGGAGGAGGAGGAGGAGGAAGAGGAGGAGGAGGAGGAATAAGCCTTGAACTGCAAAATACGAACTTTTCATTTTTCCTCCTACTGCCGTCAAGTGATTTTATTCCAGCTGACATCGGATAATTTTATTCCAGCTAACGACAGACGTTTTTATTCCAGCTAATGCCAGACGAATTTTTTCCACCTAATGCCAGACGATTTTATTGCCTTTAACGTTAGACAGTTTTATTCCAGCTAACGTCAGACAATATTATTTCAGCCGACGTCAGGCGATGTTATTCCATCTAATGTTAAACGACTTTATTCCTTCTTCAAGATGATTTTACCACTCTCAGCAGTCTAGGGCGAGAAAATTGTTACATACTTTACCATCTCGATTACCGCGCTGACATACGATAGATTATTTTGTATTTTTATTCCACATTAAGACAGACGACAATAAATCAGCTCGTGGAAATTCAGCACGGTCAGAGGGTCAATATAATGGTGAAAATGGATCATTGTTTTTTATTTTAGGGCGATTTTGATTCCTATATGTTGTGCTGTCACATTTACATCGTCACTCTTCCAGCAGCACATTCCCACTCGCTCTCTTGTACCTACAGTTTCATTTTCTCCTTCTCACACCCAAATAGACACTCTCCCCCATCCCTCACACACACACACACACTCAGACACATTCAATACTCATCCTTACACCTCCTCTTACACAATTTCACACCTCCACGCCATGTCTCCATCCTCGCCTCAGTGGCTCATGGCAGTGCGATATAAAGTTACACTGGAGGAAAAATATAATGTGTCGCTCGAGCCAGTCGGTGGAAAAGGAAACAAGGGGCAGGGGGTGAGGGAAATCATGTAAAATATGTGTTTTAAAAGCATGTCATTCCAACTCTTTAATGACTTCGCAAACATCTATGCCACAACCAATTTTTTATCCCCACTTCACAACGTCCACCAGGACATTTTAACACCTCCCTTCCCTCCCCTTCCCTTCTCTCTCTCTCTCTCTGTCTCTCTCTCTCTCTCTCTCTCTCTCTCTCTCTCTCTCTCTCTCTCTCTCTCTCTCTCTCTCTCTCTCTCTCTCTCTCTCTCTCTCATTTTACTCTTCCTTCCAGTCCTCTTTTCATCTCCTCCTTCCCTCGCCACTTCCCTGTCCGTCCCCTTCCCTTCCCTTATCTTCCAAAGATCTCTTCTCTCTCTTTCCCTCCTCCTGCATTCAAATCTTTCCCCTCCTTCGTCTCATCCCTCCTACACTTTTCTCCTTCTCCTCTCATCTCCCATTCCCCGTCTTCTTCTCCCCTCTCTTCCCTTCGTCGCACCCATCTCTTCCCTTCTTGTCCTCTTTTCCTCTCGCCTCTTTCTCTCTTTTTTTTCTCTCCATTTCACCACCCTTTCTCCTCCCCATCTCTTCCCTTTCGTCCTTTTCCCTTCTCTTCCCATCCCTTCTCTTCCCTTCCCTACTCGCATAAATGCCAGATTTTACAGTAGTAAGTTGCTGCGTGCAGGAGGCATCTGGAAGTTCGCCAGGGTTTCCTGAATAGTTGACTTTGACAACTTTAAGATGTTCAGTAGCGGAGTTAGTCGTGAATAATTTCGGTCATCTGGAAAATCCGCATCTGATCGAGGCGTGGAGAAAGTCAGGCATGGAAAATATGAGCAGCAAACATGATTTTCATAAACATACAGTATACCCATATTTTAACTATTTCCTGCAGCAGCTGGGTTGGAACCATACGGTCCTTACTTCGCCATTCTGTCCATTCCACCACCATCCACCAGGTCCTCTCTTGAGTATAAACGCGATATTACAGGAAGTTGTTTGGACGTGACCAGCTGAAATCATTAGGGAGGTAGTGTGTGTGTGTGTGTGTGTGTGTGTGTGTGTGTGTGTGTGTGTGTGTGAGAGAGAGAGAGAGAGAGAGAGAGAGAGAGAGTAGTGACAACTGTGATGGAAGGAGAGCAAGAGAGAACGAAGATGAGCGGGGAAAATGGCAGAATTGTGAGGCAAGAGGTGCTGACAAAAAGTAATGAACGGCAGAGAGGAAAAAGGAAGGAGGGAAGGAGAGAGGGAGAGAGATGTGGTGTAGTTGGAGGAAAGGTGAAGAAATAAGCAGAGCAGGAAGGAAGAAACACGGAAGAGGAAACTGATTAGGATGTGGCGTAAGAAGGAAGCTACAGGCAACGCGCGGAAAAGAGGAAAGGGAGAGAAATGTAGAAGGAAAATTCGAGGCAACTTCAATAGAACGAATCCATTGTTCCTCATCACTATTGAGGGTTCATGCTCAGTTAAACGTTTATGATGTGGCTGTTTTGTGCTCATTAACTGATCATTGTTTACAGCTTCATTTTCCGTCATCAGATTTCCCCGAGGTCGTTCAAGGTGTTATTTGTTCTTACACTTCTTCATCAGCTCCTGAGTCAGCGCTTCCTTGGTAACGCCACGTCATAGCAAATATTATCAAGTACTATACATCTCTCTCGAAAATACAGTTATAATACACTCCCTCAGCTCTTGATATCAGATTAACAAGTATATGCTATATCTTTAAAATTCAGATATAATAAAAAATAATGTAGATGATAATAACACTAATATACCCCAAAAAATCAGCCAAAAAAAAAAAAAAAAAAAAATAGAGTGTGCAAACAAAACAAACCTCCAGACTGGCATATACAGCTGGCCGGTGGTATGAGGTCATGGTCCTGGAAAAGTTGCCAAGTGTCCTGGAAACAGAGAGAGACAGCACTTAGAGAACGAGAGGCACAGATTTCAAGGACTGCCAGGAACAAGTGTGTGTGAGAGAGAGAGAGAGAGAGAGAGAGCATCAGAAGCGAGTGAAATATGTCAGAAGTGTGTGGATGGTACTTCAGAGAGTCTGTGAATGTTGCAAGTAGTCTTCAAGTGGTGTGGTTAAGAGGCGTGTGAGAGATACGAGAGAGGACTGAGAGACGAGAGAGAGAGGTTTGAGGCCGCAAGCGAGATGTGTAAAAATCTGAGAGTGGTTTGTGTGAGAGGTGGGGTGAGAGAGATACGTGTAGTGATAGTGTGTTGGGGAGTCACGGTGACGTTAGTGTTATAGAAAATCAAGTGATCGTGGGCTCTTCGGGCCCCTCGCACTTGCTCATGCGGAGGGCTTTTGCGCTGCGCACTCGTTTCCTCGTGCTTCTCACTCGTTTCCTCGTGCTTCTCGCTCGTTTCCTCGTGCTTCTCACTCGTTTCCTCGCGCTTCGCGCGCGCGTTGCGATCATTTCAAGTAATCCGAGTCACGTTTATATTCTGTTTTAGTCTAACGTTGTCACTTTGATTTTTTGCAGCTGACCAATTGATCGTGTTATTTGCACCTTCGGGAATGGAACCCAAGTTGTCCGAACGCAAGCCCGAAATACACACACAGACACACGGCTACTGCTATAGTATATTTTTAGTTGTAGCTATGAACAAAAAATTCTACGGAGATCCTATGCCGGGCGCCGGGAGCGGCGTTTTTTGGTCAAAATGTGATCACTCATATAATATAGTAAAAAATTTTCAATCGTGATTGGAGAAAGTTTTTTCACATTAGCGAATTTTTGCGATTTTTGTGCCAGTTTTGTTGAGATTTGAATGTGTAGTTTCGGCTGCCCAAAACACACACACACACACACACACACACACACACACACACACACACACACACACACACACACACACACACACACACACACACACACACACACACACACACACACACACACACACACACACACACACACACACACACACACACACACACACACACACACACACACACACACACACACACACACACACACACACACACACACACACACACACACACACACACACACACACACACACACAGGGCTAGTGGTATAGAGTATTAGATATGAAAATGCTGAGAGCATGGCTAAGGGGTTTATGCAGGATGTGATGTTGGGGGAGATAAAGAGGAACGATGATGATGCCGTAGCAGTTTTAGAGATATACTTGTAGCCATTCTTTAAAGAAAATTTTTTGTCAAGAAGAAACAAACTCTTTGAGTCTGCCTACATTATTCCTTCCTAAGAAAGTTAAACATCAGAAAGAAATTTGAAATTAAAATAGTTATTTTCGTGATGCCACGATATATTGCGTTAAAAGACTGGAGGACATAAGCAGTGGGAAAGACAGATTGAGGAAGCTAGTTTTAGAGCTGATTGGTTATTTACAGCACATGGTGAAATAAGAGCTGATTGTCTCTTGCAGTATTAGAGTTGTATGTATGTATGGAGAGAGAGAGAGAGAGAGAGAGAGAGAGAGAGAGAGAGAGAGAGAGAGAGAGATTTTGCAAGACAGTTGCTACGTGCCCGTTGTAATAGAGAGGGGGGAAGCTGAGGCCGAAAATTCAAAAGTGTCAGGAACAATAATGACAGAAAGTGGTTTAACATGAGGCGTGGGGGGAATAGGTGAAAGCCCTCGACCCCACCCTGCCCCATCTCTTTCAGTATTTCCCCCTTCCTGCATCGCTCCACTTTGAATGAGTTTTGGTGGCCTACGTGCATTGGTAATATTAATAAATATTCTTCTCCAGCTAAAGAGAAATAGTTTGAACTGGCTGTAAGTTATATAGCCCACTGTGCAGAAACCCATCTGAGGTTCTCCCTAAGCTGAATATTAGTTTGAAGGTAGGAAAAAAAAAAAAAAAAAAATTAAGATAAAGTTTATGTGTCTATCCCTGGAGTGTGTGAGGTGTAATTATCAACGGCTTGAGACTAGAGAAGCCTCAGTATCTCCTGATTACAGAAGGGAGAGGCTTGAGATGCTGGAAGACGGACAAAGGATGCTTTCAATCACGGGTGCCTTACGGAAGGGAGGGAGGGGGATGTAGTAACGTAATATAATTGGAGAGAGAGAGAGAGAGAGAGAGAGAAAGAGAGAGCAACTTTTACGTTAAAGGACAGTGAACGTATCGCTTACTCACTCTGCACCTCTCTCTTTCCTCGGTTAAATTAACTCAGGGAGAGCTACTCCTTCCCCTTAAACCTTCCCTGGTATTGTCCCCTCCCTTGTTTTTCTCATTTATCTGATTGCCCTTTACTTTGTTCTTCTTCTTTTTGGCATTTTCTCCATTTATATCTACTATTTTAAATTTAAGTTCTGCTTTCGTTTTAATCCTTGTTATTCTTTTCGTATAGAATATTCTTGGACAATGGTTTCTTGTCTTTTCTCTTTTGACAATTTGATTATCTCTTTATATCGTAGTTAAATCTCTCTCTCTCTCTCTCTCTCTCTCTCTCAGTTTTACTCCGTTTTTCCAGCCAGTTTCTGAAGCCCACGAAATTAATCACTTACCACTCACTTTTCATTCTTAAGTGGGACGCTCTGAGGAAGTGGTGTAAGTGGATGCTAACATTTTACTTATTCATTCATTTACTTATTTAGTTTACAGACGTTGGTATATGTTCCAGTTTACAAAATCAAAGCATTGCGTTCATATAAAACTAATTTTCTTATCACTTCTTAATTATTGTACTTATCTCAGGGTCGATCTTTTATATTTGAAGAGTTCAATGAATGATAATGTCTAACCCCCTCAGTTTCCCGTGGCAAAAATAAGGCTTACGATAAACGACTCTCTCTCTCTCTCTCTCTCTCTCTCTCTCTCTCTCTCTCTCTCTCTAACTTGTGTTGTATCTCATATTCCCGTTAATTGGTTTAGCAGATCCATATTACCTACTATTGTTTGGTAATTATTTGCCAGTTCTTCACTAATTGATCAACTTTTCGTCATCCTCAGCCTCACGGGGTAGAGTAGTAACTGCTCTTCGCGGTTTAGCTTTCGAATCTTTAATTTTGTGTTTCTCTGGGTTTCGTGTTTCTTTTCGTCCACTTTTCCTTATTTGCTGTCTTGGTTACCCGACTGGGTTTGGCTCGGTGCTTATTTCTGTCCACTGGTTTTATTTGTGTGTGTGTGTGTGTGTGTGTGTGTGTGTGTGTGTGTGTGTGTGTGTGTGTGTGTGTGTGTGTGTGTCAAAAGTAGTATAAGTTTGCATTCCTACTATCTGCTGTTCTTGGAGATACCTTTGAAGTGAACTTTCACTATTGTCAGACCATTAATTCTACAATACGTATTTCCAAAGCATACATTCTCATGACCCCTCCCCACACTTTAACGTACCTCATCCCGCTATTTTTCTTGTTCCTCAGACCCAGTTCTAGACCTCCCACCGAAACTTGGTCCAATTATTTATAAATCTTTACTCATATCCACTTTCACAGTGTATGCTATTGTGTCTCAGCCCCACCACTCCCCAGATTCCTACCCCAACTCGTCCATTTCTTTCCTCGCTACACCTGTTTCTTCAGCTTTTCACCTCCTTCCCTTGACGGATTCATGACACGACGCAAAATCACGCAGTCGGCGCACGCACTTGTTTCGTCGTATCAGTATAGAAAATTTTCGTCACCCAATTTATTGTTTTATTTTTCCCTGAATGGTATCTACAATAAAAAGAAATCGTAGTTATTTTTTTCTTTCGCCATTCTTTCATTTAATTTAGTGCTTACATTATTTGTCTTGTTTCACAACGTCATCTCTCTTGGTTATCTTTATTATCGCTACCTGTCGCACATTAAGCATCAGTCTTTCTTCTGTTTCAACTGGTTCAAAAGGCCATTATCTTTTTCAACTTGTTTATCGTGTTATTATCTGCTTTAACTGGTTCATTGTGCGATTATGTGACTCCGTTGGTTCCACGTGCGATTGTCTAACTCAGCTGCCTCTTGTTTCAACAGCTTCACCTAATATACTAATGCGTCATGGGATTTAGCTGGTTTAAAGGATCGCTGCCATGTTTAGTTCATTGTTTTATTTTCTTATTCATCGAGTTTCTTCATCCGTCAAGCATATTCCATTTAGTTTCGTGTTTTGTCATGTTTCGCCTGAGTTACTGCTTCGTGGTCAACTAATTAAGGTTCTCCTGTTTAAAATAGTTGGTGATTTGTATGTTTTTTCTTTTTTTTAAGCCATCTCATAGTTTTCCATTTTCTTGCCCAATATTCTCATCATTTGGTCGAGCCTTTCAGTGTTCATCGCTTACACTTCATGTGGCCGACTCACTTTCATCATTTCAGTATTTCGAACAGTATTCCCACCATCCTTTTCCTCAAGGTATCTGGGCCGCGGCAGTCAATTTGTGAATTATTTGCACTCCATAATTTTGGCAAGAATAAGGTTAGAGAGAGAGAGAGAGAGAGAGAGGATAAGCGTAGCGTGTGAAAATACAGTAGTTATGGACGTTTGTAACTGGATTTTCCGTTTTGTATTCATGATATTTGTCATGGCGTTACCCTGTCCATCATATTGTAGTTGTTTTTTGCACGCTGTCCTGAACTACATCAAGACTATTTTTTTTCTTTCTTTTTTTCGTGTCCTTGTAACAAGCCCCTCCTCTCCTCATGTTAATATCCACTTGTCGGTAAAAATTCAGCAGATGTAATTAAAGAGACACCGATGAGGGAAATCTCACGACGAAGCAAGGTCGTCTTTCATGGAAGTTTGAGGGATGGTTCTTGGTCTGAACTATTAAATTACGTTTCGACCCTGGCTCTTCCACAACTCCACTCCATCACATCTCGCTTCGCCTCCATCCCTACTCTTCACCCCATTTCCTCTCCCACCTTGCCAGTCTCTTATCCCCTTTCGTGGTCCCATTTACTCTTAATTTGTTCTGTCAGTACCTGATTTTAATTTTTCATTCCTGTTCTCCTTCCTTATTTCTTTTTCTTTTTTTTTGAAGGATATTTTCTTCTTCTTGTCTCTGACTTACCATATCTGTTGCAGTGCATATAGTTTTTAGCAAAATTCACGAAGAGGTGTCATTCCCTCCTCTCTCTCTCTCTCTCTCTCTCTCTCTCTCTCTCTCTCTCTCTCTCTCTCTCTCTCTCTCTCTCTCTCTCCTTAAAATCGTAAGTTACTGTAAAACTAATACCATCATGACTGAGTGTAGTTGATAATAATGCTGTAATAAAAAGAAATATACTCAGATTATGCCATCATGACTATCAGCGCTAATTTTGCAAGAAGCGAAATATCCTTTGTAGAAATGATGAAGGCTTCCATTTATTCTTGTGAACCTTTCGAAGACGTCTCACGCTAAGTAAGATTTTACACGTCATTAATACTCAGTTTCTCTAAGTCGGGAACCTCAACTGTTATTTTATTTACTTTTTTTTTTTTTTTTGGTAGTAATCATGCTCGAGTTATTTTCTGATCGTAACTTCTCTTCGCGCTGAGCTGAATTCATTTCTGATGTGTTCATTGCTCTTTTCATTATTCTGAATGCTATTCTTGTGGCTTTGGATTCTGTCATGGGTTTGAATTACGCTGTCATTATGCTGAATTATCCGCTAGTGTTGGATTCTTTCAATGGTACTTAATTCACCGCAGAGTGTAGCGCCTACCAAATTCTTCTCTTTATGTGTTGCGGTCTCCCATCACTATATATTTTCCTTGTCACCTCACCCTCCCTCTCTCTTTAACCCCTCCTACTTTCCCCTCGTCTGTTTCCTTCCCTTTGTCCACCCCCATTTCCTCTTTATCGTTCCTCGTCTGCTTTCCCTTCCTCCATCCTTTCGCCATCATTGCCCCTCCTCACATTTTCTCCTCCTCGTGTCCTTCCTTTTTTTCTTATATCCATTTATTTTCCTGTTTTCATTCACTCTCTTTACATTTCCCTTCTCCTTCTCTCCTGTCTCTCATCCGCATGCTTTTGTCGTATCTAATCAATCTAACAATGACACCTTTCTAAATATTTTCCTCCCACCACCATATTTTTTTTTTTTCATTCAAGTAAGAGAGACCCCTCGTAGTGAAATGGATAAAAAAATAAAAGTTTCCATTAACCTTTCAGCTGTTTTCCCCTTCATTCAGTCCTCTATCGCACACCCTCATTCACCCCTCACCTGTATTCATTGTCCTGTTCCTCCCACGCCTCCCTTTCTCGCTCTTCCCAAGTATTTTCAGCTGTCTCTCCCACGCCCCCCTTCCGATTCGCCTCTGCCCATGATGAAAGCCCTCAAACTCTCTCAATTCTTCCCCATTCCCGTAGGCGGCTTCAGGTGTTGTTGGAGCGAGGCTTGGGAGATCACAGGGTTGGAGGTTTAACGAGATGTACCGTAGGTGTGTTGTTATGGCTCGGTGATGATGCGTAGGTGTTGTTTGTGATGGGATGGGATACGGTGTGTGTGTGTGTGTGTGTGTGTGTGTGTGTGTGTGTGTGTGTGTGTGTGTGTGTGTGTGTGCGTGCGTGCGTGCGTGCGTGCGTGCGTGTGTGTGTGTGTGTGTGTGTGTGTGTGTGTGTGTGTGAGTGTGTGTGGAAAGTGATGGGAGTGAGGGTATATCCTAAAATAACACAATATAGTATGTTGACAGCAAAGAGCTGGACTTAACATCAGTACCCTTACTTCCCCTTATCCTGCATTAGATTACTGCTCCATATTGATGTTTACCTTTGGGGCCACAACAACACTGAAATTACAGAGAATGTTTGAGCTTCCAAATTTAGTGTCGGGAGAAAGTTAGGAACATATTTCACCGTAATATTCTCTTGTCTATAAGAATACCGAGACGTTACAGTTCAGAGAGGGTGATGTAACGTCAGAATGTTATTACAACCTGTTGTGTGAACATACCGGTACTTGTAAACCATCATGGACGGAAGAGCTTAAAATCACTACCGGCTACACTGCAGTACCTTGGGATGTGTAGATCCGAAGGGAAAAAAACGACATAATTGCATGACGGCCACCTTTCTTATAGACCTGCAGTGGCAAGGTGGATCCGAATCCCACACAGATGAGGGTGTTAACGGCTCCATTTTATTACAACTTGTCGTTAATACATGCATTTTCATGTGTATTATCTGTACGGTTTTAATATCGACAAAGTTTGCATGAGAAACATACAAGCTGATATTGAAGTGTAATAAACAGAATTAATTACCTAGGAAGATGTGCTACGAAATCTCCAGAACGATATACCAGGTACAGTACGACCGTTTGTTGGGGGGAATAATACGATGGATCACAAACAGACACATGCATATAATTGTGCTGACACTACAGACAGGCAGACAGACAGCTCTCTGAATTTATAATCCTCCTAGAGTGGAATCAGACACATGTTTCTGATCTCCCATAATTAGATCTTGACGTATTATACACACGTCTGAATCCACAATATGTTAGGGAACGCAGCTCATGTATTAAATCGCATTACCATATTCAAAGATCCATCAGACGCTGATGGATTTTTGGAACTAGATGATACGTGGGAACGCACTCTTGTTTGGTTTGTGATAGGAAAGGCTGTCAGAGTTGGGTATGAGATTGTGTGTGTGTGTGTGTTTGTTATGTACCTTCATGTATTTTTGTGTGTATGAATGCATATGTATGTGTATGAATATTTGTTTATTGCTGTGTGTGTATTGGTATGAAATAATATTCCCAGCCACCTCTCTCCTCCCATCATCTACACGTGAATATCAAGGACCTTACCCCCACACCACCGCCTTAGGAGTCCATTTGAGTCCGATTCAACTATGAAATGGATTTTGCGCCGTTGCAGAATTGATCTGCACACGTTTTGTTGTATCTCATGGTACAGAATAGTTTGAGTCTTTTTTCTTAACTGAATTGTCCTTTTTGACATTATAGAATACTTCCCACAAGAGAAAGAGAGAGAGAGAGAGAGACA